>NC_056733.1:825933178-825993785 GCF_019279795.1 Protopterus annectens
TGCATATGGCGCTACTGCGCCGGCTATTCACTGCACCGCCGGCGCAGACCTTACGCCGGCCTTGCGCCGAGCTTCATGAATCCCGGGGAATATCTTAATTCTACATGCAGTATTATCAAGTACACTTACAGCCCAAGATCACAGCATATTTACATTAAACCTACTTTTGTCCAGCTTTTCTCCTCATACATACTGTAAAACCTACATTTCATATAACTAAAAACAAATCCATAAGATTTTTCAAAGTCACTGAAAAGACCCCCTACCTCACATTTTAATACACCCCACCTATACAATACACAACTGCTTTAACTAACACTCAGTTCATATTAGATATTTTATGCAAATAAAAGTTTTATCTACACAATTACTTCTCCCCTATTAGCGTTCTTCTAAACATTAAATGAATTAGGGTACATGCTTTACAGTCCCCCCCCACAAGTTTGGCAAAGTCAACAAAAGTCCAGTCTCAGCCAGGTTTTCCTTGCAAAGCCATATTTCACAAATGTGAATGATGCTTTACAGTCTCCCATTTATTCACCAATGTCAGTGCTGCTGGTCGTCCTCCTGCTCATCTCTATCTCTCAGCACTACAGTCTGGTTCAGGTCCAATGCACTCCTGATTCTTCTAGTCTAGTCCTGTGTTTTTTTTTCTGTCTTTCAAACATTTTCCTTTAGATCATGGGAAAAAAGTTTCACTGGCGAAATCCCTCTACGCTTTATAGTCAGAAGAATGAGCAGCAGAATCTCCTTTCTTCTTGCTGGTTCAGTTTTTGTTGGTTAAAACTATTTCCTCCTTAGCATGTTCTGAATAGAAAAATGTTTTTGATCCCCCAGGGAAAAAAATATTCTGAAGACAGTTGGATACAGCAGCTTGAATCTCACACCTGCTTGTCATCATTCCCTGATGGCTGGGATAAATGTTCTTCTCTTCCACCTAGTGTACAGTGAATTTATTTGCCACAAACACACTACTTTCTCCAATTTTCAGTGCTTTTCTCTTTTGCCCCAGTTTTGTCAGGATCAACTTTTTCTGCTGGTATGACTACTGCATCTTTATCAAGACACCTCTTGGTTGCTTTCTACTAGCCAGGACTGCAGCGCCCACGCAATGCACCTTTTCAATTAACAAATCCTGCTGTGGAACCCCAGTCTAGTTGCTTAAGATTGCATAAAATTAATACAGTCTGAGTTGTTGATATACTCCATCAATGTTTCATTTTAAGTCACCTTGAGTACATTACATTTACCTTTTTCTCTAAATTACTGAAAGCCATCTTTTGTACGAAAGCTGAAGCTTAATTGCTTTTTGTTGAACAGCTGCAGGATCCTTCTCCATCTAGTGTTTTCAATCTTTTTCGGTTTGATTTTCAGTTTTTTCTATTTTATGCTTCATGTCCATATTAGTGTCTCATCTCCTTTGGATTCAAGGGTTGCACAATATATGAGCTCGCTTACTTTGGTTACTAGTTCAGTTTGGAACTGTACGTTCACAGGTTCATTTTGTTTGGGTTGCCAAGTTTTTATCAAATGTGGCAATGTGCTCACCAGACAAAACCAATTGATTCACTGGGGAACTCTGCTTCTAATTCACTAATTTATTAGTAATTATTCTACTAAAGATGCTGGTTACCAAGGATATTTAACAATTGATTGCACTTATTTTGCAGCTTTACACAGTGTTGAACACTTTAGGAGCTTTAACCAGCAACTCTCTCCAACTTAAACGATCTTTTTGAACAGAAATTTCTTAACGCAATTTACAACTTGATAACCGCTTCCTTTTAAAATGTATTAAACTTGTACCTAAAGGGCTTAGGCTTTATAAGTTCCCTAATGGACTTGAATAGCGATGATTACAACAACCTTATTAATATAGGTTTGCTAGACAATGCATCAAACTGATAAATTTTATTAAGAGGAACGCTTTTCACGAAATCACCACACTTAAAACATTAGAAGATTTACTATTTGATATTAAGTTCAAATATGAACAAGTGTTTGTGAAAGTTGAGTTGCAATGTAAAGTTACTGTAAATCCTAGGAAAAAATTAGAGACTATGATTATAAAAATAAAAAGGCATATCCATTACCTAAAAATGTATACAAAACAGATTCCTATTTCAATACGGGCTATGACAATGATATCTCAACCTCCCCTAATATTGATAAAGGGAATGCTCCTAGGCAACAGAGAGAACACTGAACCTACACGTACAGGAGATGCTAACCTTTTAAATGAAGATATTCCGTTAGCTCATAGGCCAGAAATCTGATAAAGGCTTTAATAATAATTGGAATAAAAGTGGGCTTAAAATACAGAAAACATTCACCTCTGGTGACTCGGTGAGAATTATGAAACCAGGCAGGGTAGGGTGAATAGTACTAGTTGATAAAACAGACTACATTAGCAAGGTTTCCACCATGTTATAAAGTACAGTTGTGTACACTTACCATAAATGAAGATGTTCGAGTGTATTCATTGTTGCAGTCATCACATTTGGGTTATCTGCTTGCAGTAGCTGTCAGTCGGCCTGATTATCAAAGTCTTGGGTCCTGCAACAGTGAAACACGAAGAACATCACCAAATACATTATAGGTTCATAGGTTGGTACTAGGCTATTGGTCCTAGGGCCTATACAAGCCTAGCCATAACAATTCCTTGGATATTTCTCCCCACAATATTTACTTTCCTGGACCCTTGTCTAGCAGGCCGATTGACGTCCCATCCAATCGTCAAGGTTCCTTTTGAAGAGGGCCAAGGAGGTGCTCTGCTTGACATGTATGGGCAGTCTATTCCAGAGTATGGGGAGTCTCTGGGTCCGGAACCTATCCCTCCAGCATGTTTTATTCATTGTGATGACAAGGTTTAGATCCCTGGAGCGTGTGGCTCTGAAGGATTGGGATTTCTTTAAGTGGAGCATGTCCAACAGCTCAGGGTTTGACATGGCCTTGTATGTTAAGCAGAGATTGCCTCTGAGTAGACGATATGCCACAGCGTATAGCTGGAGATTTTTTTTGACTGTCAGCATAGGGCATGGGCTTTACGCCTGTGATTCTTTTAGTGAGGTATTTCTGAGGCCTTTCCAGTTGTTGCAGATGTCTTGAGAGGTACATACCAAACGGGGCGTTGTATTCTATAATGGGTCTAATGAGGGATGAGTACAGTGGGACAATGACCTCCTTTTTTCTGGATGAAAAGCCCTTAGTGATGAGGTGTGCCACATAGGAATTCCTGACTGTTGTGGCGATGTGGTTATCGAAGGTAAAACCACTGTCCACCTGTGTCCCTAAGTCTCTCATCACACTTTCAGTGTTTAGTGTACTGCCACCTATGTGGTAATTCATGGGTACATGTTTTTTCCCAAAGGGGATAACTATACATTTCTTGGCATTAAGCTTCAGCACATGGCTCTGGCACCAAGCATTTGTTTCTGTAAGGCCCTTTTGTAGAATATCCACATCGTTTGGGGATTCAATAATGGCTCCCAGTTTGCAGTCATCTGCGAACGTTGTTAGCCAGAGCCCCTTAATGTTGGCCTGTACTTCAGAGAAGTAGATACCAAACAAGAGCAGTCCCAGGACTGAACCCTGAGGTACTCCACTTGTCTGGAGCTGGATTTAGAGTTGGCTACTTTTACAGTCAAGTTCTGTCAGTAAGCCAGTTAGCAACCCATCGAGTGACGTAGGGATTTATGCCCAGCTTAGTAAGTTTCTCTATGATTCCAGAGTGGGGGATGGTGTTGAAGGGCCTTGGCGAGGTCCAGCTAGGCTGTGTGAACAGTCTTACCCTTGTCCTCAGCCCTGGAGACTGATTCGAAGTCAATCAGGTTCAAGAGACAAGAGTGGCCCTTTACGAACCCAAACTGGATGGGGTCCAGTGTTTCAAGGTTGCCAATGTTTTTGTTTATAAGTTCCATGATAATGCTTTCCATGCCCTTGCATATCAGGCTCATCAGACTGATGGGACAGTAGTTCCCGGGATCCAAGGTGGATCCCCCCTTGTGGAGTGGGATAACTGTAGCTGTGCGCCACTCCGTGGGCAGGAAGCCTGAGGTGAGGCTATGATTAAACATGACACTTAAGTGAGGTGCCAGTTAGTTTTGTAGTTCATGCAGTACACAGCCCGGGATGTCATCTGGTCCCATGGATGCTGTATTCTTAGCTTTGGAGAGTGCAGTTTCTACTTGTGTGGCCATGATACCCGGAATTTGGCAATCTTTTGGTATTGAGCTGGGCCTTTAGGGGGTGAGAGGGGGGTGAAGTTGGCACTAAATAGATTTGCCAGGATATTGGCAATATCCTTGGGATCAGTATATTTAATGCCATTCTGTTGTAGCTCAGAGCAGATCTGAGTATTGCCATTTAGATTCTTGACATAACTATAGAATGCCTTGTAGTTGTCTTTGGAATCTTTGGAAATTTTATTTTTGTAACTATCTTTGGAGGATTTTATGAGGGATCTCAGTTCTTACTGAGGCTGGTAAGGGAGTTTTTTGCATACTGGGATTTTCCTCTTTTCTGCAACAGTTTCTTCCTTCTCTTGTATAGTTTATGGCAGGGGACCACCAGATTGGCTTCCTTTTTTTTTTGGAGGAGAGCGTCTTGGTTCTATTTGGGATGGCACAATTCATGTACGAGTGGATGTGCTCATATAGTGCCTTAATGTGGGATTCAGCAGTCGAACTTTCACCTCCCGTCTGCATGGGTGTCATGAAGTTTGTCACTTCTGCCTTGAGTAGCATGAAGTTGGCTTTGGAGAAGTTTTTTACGGCGGTTTCCTTACTGGGGGGTGGGGGTGGGATATGGATGTCAAGGTTGATTAGCTTATGGTCAGACCTGACCAATGAGGGAGTGACCACTGGTGTGGAGCATCTCTCCCCCACGTTGGTAATGACCAGGTGTAGGATATTGGTGCCCCTGGTGAGATAATGGATTAGTTGATCCAGTGCATTGGAATTTATGAATTCCAAGAACCATTAGGAAAAGGTGTTGGTACCCGAGTAGTTTTCCCAGTTAATGGCAGGGTAGTTGAAATCAACCAGTATTAGGGTGTTTGGTTATCTTAATATTTTCCAATATGTTTAGAAAGGTGGAATGAGAATCTTGGGGCATGATGAGGGATCTGTAGCAAGCTACAATTTGGATTGCAGTCTTACCTAGAGTTAGTTGCACCTGGAGAATTTCAGATGCATTGTGTTGGGCAATTAGCCTGAAGGTGTCAATATCCTTGGTGAATATGGATATTCCACATTACTGATTTAAGAATGAAATTAATGTAGCATGTAAAAAGATTGATATATTTTGAGGATTGTTTAATACAAGGTATTACTTGTGATATGTACAATTTTCTTACAGAAAAATCTATTTATTCCAGCAGTTTTTAGAATAACGAAGGTACACAAAAATCTGAGACACCTTCCTTATAGGCTTATAGTTTCAGCTCAAGAGTCAGATTCTTTACAATATGCTTTCTATCACAGAGAATATTCTTAAGGATTCATGGGATTTTTTTTTTTTTTTTAAACAAAAATCAGAATTTATATGCACAGGAAGTTAAGGTCTCGAAAGTTAATGTCATTTGACTTATTTATTTGTATTCCATATAAAATTGGCTTGGATTTTTTCTATCAAGCTATGGTCGAAATCAAACTATTTGATTAATAGATTTAATGGAACTTATTCTTTATAATAACTTTTTGATGGGGAGTACTAAATAAATCCAAGGTGTGGCAATGGGTGCAGCATGCTCCCCCTCTTTATGCTAATCTATCCAACTGGTTACGTATATATGGGAGTATAAATTTATTTTGAATTCTACTTTTTCTAGGCAATGGACTGTATAATCTTGGGTGCCTTGATCTTTTTCTTCTTATGAATAGGACCAGACAGAATTATCACTCAGTTTTTGCCATCTCTGAATGATGGTACTGTATTTTTATACTTTACACATGTTGAACATAACATTACTTGGATGGGCTGCAACTATTTTTAAAAATACTGAGTTACATAGATTTGAGTCTACTATTTTATAGAAGAGAAATTTTTAACACCTCCTTACATTTTAACAGCTGCCATCCTTATCAGTGTAAGAAAATGAGATGTTTTTAGAAAGTGACCACCCCATAACATTTGTCCATACTACAGTCCACAAAATCATACAAGAATGGGGTTCTAAATATTTGCCACTGCTAGAAACTAACCTGGTAATACTAATACCCTTCTAAGAGTTAATCAAAGAGATAACCATCATACATCACTTATCAAGTTTGGACCTTGTAAAAATGAAATTACATGGAATATTTTTAAGACTGAACCTCAGTTGTTAGAATTATGAGATAAAACATTTTGTGTGTACAATAAGGGCAAGAACTTTAAGTATATTCTTGAGAGACATTTATCTTATATTTCACAGAGATAAGAAAGCCACCCATGCTTGTGGATCACGTAATCAGTGTACATAATTGATTACAGTCTTTTATTTTTTAATTTTGTAAATCTGAACTTCTATTAACATATTAATATTTATTTAAATGTTTTATAAATAGTGATTATTGATATGTTTTAAGATGCTGTACATAGACATTAAAACAAAATGTGTTCTATATACATAAATGAATGACAAAGCCTGTTTAAAATTTTCTAGTGAGTCACATGATTAATTTATTTAAACTGCTTAAGACCCTTTAAGGTTCTGATGAAGTCTAAGATATTACAAGATGAAAGCACTAAACCATTACATTTTCCATTTTACAGTGTCCATACAAGTGGTCTGTCATGATTTTTGGATTCAAGGTTTGCACCTTAAGTGAGCTTGATTACTTTGGTTACTAGACCCCTTTCCTTACGTGAGAAGATCAATCCGGTGAGCTAACTTGCGATGACTGTCCCTGGACAGGTGAAAGAGAAAGGGGAACCAGTGCTGTCTGGGCTAAATGGGAGTCCTTCACGATCTTGTGCAGGAACTTGGAAGGAGAAGGAAAGCATATAGGAGCATTCGCTTCCAAGAAAAGGACATGGCTTCCAATTTCCAAGTTGGAGGACTTGGGAACAGAAACAAGAAAATCGCTTGTTCAGAGAAGGGGCAAAAAAAATCCTGTTGAATTCTTCGCAGATGTATTATGTCCAGAAATGCCTCTCTGTGAATCATCCATTTGTGTGGTTGGGTCCTGGACCTGTTCAGTGCCTGCCACAAGGCTATGTTCTGAAGGAATGTAGGCTGTGTGAAGGGTTACCTGATGGCAGACAACAAAGTCCCAGGTCTGAAAGGATAGTCTGCAAAGATCAGACCTTGTACCGCCCATTTGTTGATGTACCATAGGACTGTGGTGTTGTCTGTAAACACCTTTAAAGTGCCTTAAGACCAAAGACAATGGAAGGCCTCTACAGCACCTTCCCTGGTAAGGGCAGATCACAAAATGGTCTCCTTTGAAGTAAAAATAAAACCTGGACCCCCAGCTAAACCTGGAATATTCAGGAACTATTCTAAGGCAAACCTCCTGCTATTAAGTGAGAACCTGGCAAAATTTCAAGCCCCCATAAACCCTGAGAACACTGCTGCCTATGCAGAACTGTTCACAGAAACCCTGTACAAGCATGTTAATAGCTGTACCCCCCAGGAAGAACTACAGAACTCAAAAAACAAGCCACCCTGGTGGAATGACAAAATCAATAGGCTGTATAATAGGAGGAAGAAAATCATGGCAAAAAATAGGAGACGCAGCACCCAGCAGGATAAAAGCACTCTCAAACTAAACTCAGAGGACAAAAAGTCTACCAAAGCCAAATTTGAGGCAAGCTTGGCCTCCCATGCCAAGGACAACCACAAAACATTCTTTAGCTATACTGGCAACATCAAAAGGCAATACACAACTGTGTGCAGAGCTCATTGTAAATGGAGCCACCTATACTGAGCCAGAAGATGTAGCAAACCTACTGGCGGATAAATTCAGCTCCAACTTTCTCTCTTTATCGCCCTCAACCTTCCCTCAGGAAATATCAAAAATAACTCCCCTACTATAACAATTTCTCCTACTACAACAAGGGAACAGATCCTTAATGCTCTAAGACCAAGAGAACTGCATCAATGGGCCCAGACATTAAATATCCAAGGATGCCTTCTAAAGCATGAAACCTGACCTATCAGGGCCTCCAAACAGGCTTCGTGCCTTATGAATGGAGAAAGGCAACAGCCATCCCTCTGCATAAAGGTGGGCCATCTACAGACCCTGGAAACTACAGACTCATAAGTCTCACTAGTCTTATGTGTAAAGTCATGGAAAGAATTATGGAGATGATCAACAAAGATATAGTAAACCATCAGACACTGGACCCAACTCAGTTTGGTTCTGTCAAGGGCAGATCATGCCTACGCACCCTGGTGAACTTCTTTGAGATCACCAAAGCAATGGATGAGGGCAAAATCATTCATACTGCCTACCTTGACCTCGCCATGACATTTGACGCAATACCCCACTGGGACATTGTTGACAAACTCAAGAGGTTAAGTACAAACCTGTGTGTCACCCGGTGGATAGCCAACTGGCTAACAGACAGGACCCCAGGAAGTTAGAATTGGGGAGTCCACATCTACAGAGAGGCCAGTCACAAGTGGAGTCCCTCAGGGATCAGTCCTTGGACTGCTCCTTTTAGGCATTAACTTTTCAGAAGTCAAGGCTAATGTCAGTGGTCTCTGGCTGACTAAATTTGCAGATTATTGCAAATTAGGAGCCGTCATTGAAGTTTTACATGGACACAAATGTTCTCCAGGAGGGGCTGACAGAAAAAAAACTGGTGTCAGAGCTTTGGACTAAAATTAAATGCAAAGAAATGCATAATAGTATCCTTTGGGAAGTCATCCATCCCTAGTAACTATCATATTGACAACACACCCCTTAAAGTTGACCTAGTAGTCAGGAACTTAGGGACACATGTAGATAGTAATCTAGCCTTTGACCATCACATGTCTACAGTGGTGTGGAAATCATTCTATGTTGTGCAACTTATAAACAAAAGTATGGCATCCAAGTCAAAGGAAGTCATTGTTCCACTGTATTAGGCATTCATCAGACCTATCATTGAGTACAATGTCCCCTTTGGTATGTACCTAACCAGGCATATCCAACAGTTGGAACGTCCACATAGGTTTCTCACTAAAAGAATACAGGGAGTAAGTAAAATGTCCTACGCAGACCATCTCATGGCTATACCCCTGTATTCAGTCTCCTATAGGCTTTTGATGGGAGATCTTTGACTGGCATACAGGGCATTGTCAGAGCCCACTCTGATGGACCTCTTGCATATCCACAAAACAAACAGCACCAGAATTATCCATTCTAAAGACATGAACCTTGCCTGTGATACAAATAGGAACCTGCTGGAGAGAGAGGTATGTATCCCAGAGACTATGGAGCAGGTTCCCCATCCATGTGAAAGAGTTCCTCCCTAACCCAATTCAAGTGCAACTTGGACAATTGGATGGGAAACCGGAAATGCATCCCTGGTTTGGCACCTATGTCTCTAACGGACAAAGGTAACCTGTAAATGGTTCATCTCCCAGGCCCATGCTTAAGGCCCTTGTGGCAGTTAGCCTAATGAACACCTATGAACCTATGAGCACCCCTCATCTCTTTTATGCTAATGTGGTCTGACCGCTGAAGGGCCGTAGACCCTGCACCGTCAGATTGTCGGAAGAGGTTCTCCACCCCATACTGGAATAGTCTGACAGCTCTTGAGTAGGGGTAGGAGTCAAAAAGGCATGCCTGGATTGAGGGAGATCTGCCTAATCCACCAATGAAACTAGAGTGAGACAAGGTAGTAGAGGAACAGGAAACTCCAGAGGATGGCAATGCTGGAGCAAAAACACCTTAAGGCATCACTGAAGCTTCCTCATATGAAGCTTGGCAAAGTAAAATATGGGAAAGGTAGAAGCCACAAACCCAAAGGTTCTGAAACATTCCCTTGCAGGAAAGAGAACCTAGTTCCAGTGTCTGTTTCCCCTTTATCAGAAACAGAACCTAGGGAGAAGGAGGAGAGGATATCAATGAAGTTTTTTTTCTGCAACCCAGAAAAATGTAGTCTTGAGGAGGAATCAGAACTTGCTTCTTGATACTGAAAGTGAATCCCAGGCTGAGCAGAAGCAGCATGGTAAAGTGCAGAGCCTGAAAAAATCTTGACTGGAAAGGAGCATGAAGCAGGTCATCCAGACATGGGAATATCAAGATTCCTCGAAGGCTGAAAAAGGCTATAAGGGTCAGACATTTGGTGACTACCCTTGGGGCTGTCGAAAGACCAAAGAGCAAAGTAGAGAACTGAAAATGAGAGAACAGAGAGACAAAAACTTCCTGAGCAGAAGGTGAATGGAAATATGAAGATGTGTCCTTTAAGTCTAGGGAGACCAGGAAAGCCTGTGGAAGTAACAGATGAAACACTGAATGGAAAGCATCTAGAAAGGAAGAATCTTTAGAAAGCAGTTGAGAAAGGAGAGGTCTAGGCCATGTCTCCATGACCCCTCTTTTCAGAGAGCCAGAAGCATTCTAGAGTAAGACCTTGTTCCTCGTTGGGATTCTGGAATGGGTTACATGGTTTCCTTATCCAACAGACCCTGCAGAATTACAGAAAAGTGAGGAAGTTGGTCTGAAGACAGTTGAGGAAAGTCTGAGAAAGGATTTCCAAACCATAAAACAAATGTGACAGACAGTGGAGAGTACCCAAGAGTCTGAAGTAATCTGTTGCCAGACAGGGAGAGTCAGGGGAACTGGCAAACAAAGGCAGACTTAGGACAGTTTCTCTGAAATTTGGGGATAGGAGAAAAAAATATATAATATCTTGCATAACTTTACCTTTGTCTTGTAGAGGTCTTAAATAGGTCAGCAGCAGCCCCCCCCCCAAAATTTTAGTTGTCCAAAGAAATATCGGGTAAGGCCTGAAGGTGAAGCCACAAGTACCAACCTCATAACTAAAGCTGAAACAGCAGCTCTAGAAGATGCATCAGCTGGATCATAACTACATTTGATAGTGTGACAGGTTACCTGTGAAGTGGAACTCTAAGGATAGGGCAGCAGTCTTACTTTCCAGAGTCAGGAAGGTCTGAAATCTCCCAAGTTGAGACAAAAGGGCCAGAAAATACCTGGTCATATGGGTCTGATAAATTTATGGCCCTGAAGGCCAAATTAACAGAAGTTTAAACTTTTCCCCAGCCTCTCCATAGCCCATCTGTTGTATCAGAAGGGAGAAGCTGGGAAGAGGATAAAAGCTTGGACGACTTGTCATTAGAAACAGACTACAGCAGGGTCGGAAGGACACTTGTGAAGGTACATAAAGTCCTTAGGCAACTTTTAAAATTCATTAGGCTTCTCTGGGGCTGCAGGCTGGTAATCAGGAGCCAAAGAAGCAGCTGCCAAGGTGCATGCAAGGCAAGGCGGAACTGCAGAAGGTTTAGGAGATTCCATCTGTAGCAGCTCATAATACCTCTTTTGAATATCAGAGACCTTGGAGTCATCCCACTAACTCCATCATGCAAAGCACCATCTCCAAAGGACAACTCCTCACAGGGAGAATCAGAACTCAAGGAATTATCTTCCTCAAAACCATATTCTAAAAGAAAAATGATTTGTGAGGAATAGGCCAAGGATTCATCTCCTAAATCCACCTATTCATCTGAGGAATCAGATTCCCTAGTCCTTTCTGGAGTAGATCATCAAGGAAAAGCAGAACAGATGATTCCCGAGGGGGCTTTAAGGTCACGAGAGCATATAATAAACTCTGGGTAAAATCCTACCTTTCCCCCTCTGAGGGTCCTTAGAGATATGAGGAATGTTTAGTTTTCTGCTTCTTTTTTAATGGACATCAACTTTACCAACCTAGGGGGCTCACAGTACCAGAAACATCTTCTCGAACAAGACTCTGGGGAACTCCCCCTCTCCCTTCAGAAATTATCAGCTAAAGTTCCTCCTCAACATCTGAGGCAGACATTTGCACTGCCGCAGAAAAAGTGTGGGAAGCCAATTCCATGTCAGCCTCTGACAGGATCGTGGGCAAAGGAAACTGGTGTCAGCACCGGATGGTCTTTGGGGTTTTTATCCACCTTCAGAGAGAGACATCCAGTGGAGGACAGCAGCAGTGTCAATGACTTTTTAGTCATTTTTTTGAGAGCAGATTTGGCCACAGTACCCTGGGTCAAAAACTGGAGATGTTAGTTCTCAAGGTAGATGAGCAGAAACAGACGGCTGCAGAGAGTTTTTGGAACAAAGGCCAGACAAATGATACACTGGGTATGATAATATAAGTACCTGCACAGAACAAGCTTATTGTGACAATCTTTATAGTGAAATCTGGCTCCCACACTGATATTTTCCATTCCTGATTGACATGAACATTAAGTACACAAGCAGAAGGAAAAGGAACCCCCTCATACGGCACTTGTCTGTAAATGGCTTGGCAGAAAACAGCTCAGCGAAGAACATTCAGACTAGTGGCAAAGTAGTTATGAGTACTGAGCATGTATACAAGACCTTTATGGCCTACGTCTGCATGGGGAGCATACTCCTGACATATGACAGTGGCAGGATGTAAAAGGCTTTAGTATACTGGCCAGATGCTGGGCTATCCTTGGCAGGAGATCCCACATGTGATAAATACTGCAATACTGATCAGGAAGAACATCTGTCTCATACATGTAAGATCATATTACCATTAGTTCCTACAGAAATATCCTTTAGAGCTAACACTGCAAAAAGCTACATATACATGGACAATTATGACAATTCATGACCCAACTCAACTGTTTGGTATGACAGAAAAATTGTTACAGTTAGAATATTAGTTGAAATGCTTGGCTATCAGCCATTAATTCTCCCTGCATTTGGTATCTCCAACGCGCATTAGGATTACCCATGGGATTACCCATGGGCATCCAGCACTTGCAGAAGTCATTCTTTCATTTAATCGGGGGGGGGGGGGGGGCAGTTAATGGAGAAAAAATGCTTTTTGGAAGGTCTCAAGGCTTTCGTATCTCTAAACCATTTTTTTTATGTCTATGAAACCATCAAGGCCTACAGAAAAAGCATACTACAAGAAATAAAATGCATCCATTCAGAAGGTGATAAAGACAAAATAAGCTTTTGTGACATTTAGGTTTCACAATGGTACAAAAAATAACTTTGCTGCATAATGTTCATACACGCTGGAGATAAAGCAATGCTTCTCTACTGCCAGTCTGGACAGAATTCTGACATCAGAGAGATGAATAACTCAAGGATATGACAACAGATACCTGATCAAAAAAATTCCCAAATAAAACAAATTTACAAAGAGCACCACGGAAATGGGCTACAAACTTGAAGGATGCCCACAAGAAGGATCTGTTCCACTCTCTTGAGCAAGTATTCTGCATGGAAAGCTTCCATGCAACATCTATGAACTCATGATCCTTTGGAATTATGGATTCAACCTATTAATACAGACGGAGAAATCCCTCTGATTACTTTTTATCCAGTAAGTGGTCTTTGCATTTTCCATCCTGGCAAAAAAGCCTGTGCAGCATTAAGCTTTAACCTTCATCCATCTATGCCTAGTGACTTCAAAGAAAATGGAAGGGGGGACAGATTACATATCAGTATGCTGATGGCCCAAGCAGATGAGACACAAGGATTGCAAGTCAGACCAACCTTTTTTGCTGAATCACTTCTTAATTATGCAACAATACAGAAATACCCACAAATCACTTAGGCAAAAGCCAGAGAAACATAAAAGCCAAGAATAATGAATATAGATGAAAGAACACACAAAAGACCCAGTTGAGGGAGCACACTACTATTCCTTTACTTAAAGGGTAACAAGATAGTCTTAAAAAGTAAACTGCATCGAGTTTTCACAAGGCTCATCCTCTCCAAAATGCTATCTGCATAAAGCTGGACAGGACATTGTTGGACTACCAAGGCTGGGGCCCATGGATGATACTGGTGATCTCTGTAGCTTAAAGGAGCAGACACTCTGCAGAGACTTCAAGCAGACTCTCACCCAGTGTTGCAGGCCAAACATTAACCAACAAGATGGATAGCATTTTTAGAAACCTCTACTGCGGGAGCAACATTTTGATGAGAGATTTGACAAAAGCCTACTTGCAGATGGGAGGAGGAGGAGGAGAAAGATTCTCTCACCACTGATAACCATAAGGGACTGAAACCTTACAATGGACATGTTTCTGAAGAGGTGTCATCAGTGCTACTTTGGCAAAGAACCCTGGATCAAGCAACCCAAGGGAGACAATGATGAAAAGATACATTACAAGAAACTACGCAAGACTACTTTAAGAGGTTAAAAGACTAAGCCTTTTATGTATGGAGTCAAGCCTGACTCTTTATTGCAGCCATGCCTTTAATGCCAAGATCTGCAGAAGTGCAAGGACAAAATACAAACAGTGACATTAAGCTAGGGCACAAGAGGAGTCGCAGCTGCATTTCTTTTCCTGGGCGCCCTGAATTACTGCAACTAACTCTTACTTAACTTAGCTGTTATAATCCACACCCTGAAAGCAGTCAGACAGGGAAGGCCTGGCAATGGATGAAAAGGGTGAGTGGGCTTTACAGGAGGCCAAAGATGCTCACATCAGACATTGTACATATACATTATGATCCACACCTGCCACTGAATGTGGCACTTCACCATATGGTATATGCACAGTGATATACGTCAAGAATGCAAGTGAATGTCCAGTAGCTGTTGTATCATAATTCCTAAAAAGCACTCAATGTAACTATGCACAATTTGAACAGGAAGGTTATACCTGTCTGAAGTGTCAAGTATTTTAACAAATACATCTACAAAGGTTTTACTCTTGGAGATGACCATCAGCCATTACTCTCAATATGAAATCTATGCAATCAAATGTCCACTTCCACTACCCAAGGATGCAGATGTGGGACCTTCTTCTGGAAAAATACCAACACTGGAGTTCAAGACAATGAATCTCCAAGTTACCCCTACAGGTTCCACTACTTAAGACAAATTCATAGATGACCCTGCCTCAGCTAAGCCTGACAGCCTTACCCATTTTTATATTTAATTTTTAGCTATTAACTCAGTGGGTGTACAATGTCCAAAGGCAGTTTTTAGCCATGGCCTAGGCTCAACCAATTGGGATTTAATACAATAATAAAAGCAAACAAAATGTAAATGAGAAAATTATTCAGCAGGTTAAAGTATGGAGCAGCTCATTTACCCTGTAAGCTAACACAAAACAGTTCACAGACTCATGCAGGATAAACATTTTTCACATTAGACATCCATGATTGCTGTGATGATCCAGAAAGAAATTTGGACAGATCCTATCCTACCTCAGGTTTACTACGCAACACTCTGTGGAACCCACAACCTTAACCATTTTACCAGCAACAAGAAACTTGCAGCTGGCAGCAGCCAACTCGTGTGGGAACTACAGGTGGACAGTCCACTCAAGATGAAGATGAGTGTTGAAAAAACTATTATGGATCATTAAACATAGTCAAAATAAAGGCAACTGACGTGTAGTTGTGTGCAGTGACCAGCAAATTAAGCAGCATGCAAAACACTGCTCAGGATGCCAGCAAGATCAAATTGTACCAAAAAAACACCACTCCACCCCAGGAATGACCTACAAAGTCATGGCAAAAACATTAGCTATTCGTGGGCACTAATTTTTTGCTCATGTAGATGTCTCCTCCAAGTGGTCCAAGGAGTTTCCATAGACATCCACCAACAAGCACACACTGTGGAACTATTGTGACAACTACTTACACAAACTGAAACAGTAGAAAAATTAGGTCAGTGATCGTGAGACAACTTGTCGCTATACTATTCAAAGCTATTCTGCAGAAGAATGATATCGAGCACATCGCTTTAGCACCACACCAAGACACTACAGAGTTAATGGAATATTTTATTCAAATCTGAAGAATGCTTTACAGGCAACAACCATAAAGAAAGAATACCACAATGTGAAAAACAACCAGTCACCAGTTGGTGTTGTTGCTGGACTGTGTACTACATTTAAGACTGGGCCCCCCTTAATTTGGGATGGGTTCCACACCAACAGCTGAAGCTTGCAACTGTTTTTTGTGTCTTAACACTACAGCCAATGCATTATTAATTTAAGAAGGGTTTCTAAGTTTTACTCCGTAAAATCCAAAGAAATGTTATCAATAACATTTACATTTTCAAAAGCTCTCACACCAGTGAATGCCTACCCAAGGCATTTTTTTGCTCATAGAATCTTTGCAAAAACTCATAAGAATTCCTACCTGCACAGAACAGCTCGCAGCAGTCACAGGTAGCAAGCTGTGTCATATCACCTCTCAACGTGTCAGGTGGACTAACTGAAGATTTTTTTTTTTTTTTTGGAAACCATATTTAAGAACCATTGTCTAAAGCACCAGATGTCCTGCTGGCTTGGGAACTGCTATCTGTATAGCAAAGTGCTTCAGCAGTAGTCACCCTGCTGTACCATCACCACACCCCAGTTTTAAGACCAGAGTATCTGCCAAGAAGGAAAAGCACTACCTACGTCTTATAAATTCAGCCTTTGAGGTCCCCATTACAACGGTTATCGATTTTCTGAGCACTGGAAAACAGTATGACTTGCTCTTACCAGTGAAGGAATGTTAACAGTTGACTGATCAAATCCTGTGTGTGAGCATGAGTGTGCACGCGAGAGTGAGTATTTAACTGCTGTCTGCCTGGCTTTGCACAATACACTACACTGGAAAAATATGAAAAATGGATTTAATTAACACTGCTCTGCCTTTTCTGTTAAATTCCAAGCTGTGTTGTTGTGTTACAGACAGGGAGAACACTTGAAAAATGGCAAGTTGCCATTCATGGTTTGCAACTATATACAGGATGCATGATACAATTCTGGAGTTTGCTTTGTATGCAGTGGGTTTTTAATAGTCTACTTACAGTATGCACTTTTTTCTTGTTAGTTTTCAAGGATTTTTCTAGTTGGTTACAATAAAATCAGCAGTACTGCCTCCTGGCTTAGGATGAGCTTGTTCGGCAGTAAGGTACAGGACATATGTGTAACAAAGGCGTGCCGCAATACTAAAGATTTTTTTCCAGACAGAATAGACATCTGGAAACATTTTAATCCCTCAGAATTGCTAGACATGATAGTAGGTCCAAAAAACAAAGCTATGTACTTACCACAATGATGGATCTTTAACCTAGTTGGTGGTGAGAAAAGGTTCATGGTTTGCAAAGGTATTGTAGTACACTGCGAGGGTCCCACAACATTCGTCTGTAGCATTTTTTGAAACCAAAATACACAATAGCTAGGGTAGGTGTACATGCGTGTTTGGTGTGGCAGTGGGGGGGGGGGGTCCACTGTTCAAGTCCTAAAGTGCTGCTGGGTTGGCTATACATACATGAAATAAACAAGAGAACTATACATGCTGTTTAAGAAATGTTCAACTAAGACCACAGAAATATATTTTTAAAGCTGAGGATATTTTACCTATTGGAGAAAAAAATATTGGTCTGTGCTGGCAAACACCCTCCTTCCACTCTCCCTGCAAAGGTTGCCTAGAAGCCAGTATCCAGCTGTGGTATTTTACAGAAATCACTAAAGCCTAGTTTGTCTCTAGTGCTGGCAGTCAGCCATCTACCACCAATGGGACTGGCTAACAGCAGTGGAAACTCAAACACTAGCTGCTGGGGAAGGAAAAAACTGCACTTCACCAGGACTGATGCAGGGCATGTGGATGCTCAAAAGCCACTCACTCCCAGAATCAGATTTCCACGTTTATCCTTTAAGGTTTTATCCTCTTTCACTCGCATAGAAAATTCTCCAGTTGGGGAGGGATGGAAAACTCAGCAAACTATTTCTTGGACTGCACAAAGGCCTGAAGCAAAGTTTAAACTTGTATAATGCTCAGAAGTAGCGATCTGATGGTTTCTCAGTCTCACTTAGGCAAAAGGAAGTTCGTAATCTTTTGAAGAAATTTCTCTCAAGAGCACTAGTGATTTCTGAGTGTGTCATATGCCACTGCAAAAATCCTTCCAAAACTACTATGAAGTACAAGTCAATAACAATAAAAAAGAAGCACAAAGCATTTCAATCACAAAACTCAGAAAAGAGGTTTCTCACACTGGGGTACTTGACAAGTCAGTGGACTTATGACCACATGCTCCCCGTGGCAAGAAAAATAAATGAAAATGGCAGATACTGCTCTCCTTTATCTGATCACACTGTCGTCATTAGACTGGAGAAGACAATAATTCAGCTTTGGGAAAGTTTGTCAGTGCTACAAACCTGGACACCGGGACAAATACTCTTCTGCAGCTCATGTCATGTACAAGGACCCAGACTGCAACATAAATTCTTATGCTAAATATCACCTGGTTTCAGCTTAAAATGGCTGTTGGCCCCTGCAATCACACTTTCTCCAAAAGATGCAAAACCTACATTAAAATATTAAAAACACATTATGCCCAATCAAGATAATAGCATACTATCTCATGAAATGTTGCTGAAACTAAACTAGATACCAGTTAGACGGTCAAAAACTGTATGCACTCTCATATCAAAGCTAGCAATGATGACTTGTATAATCACATATTTAATTAAATCAGTAAAGCTGTATTAGACAAGTTCTGTTTCATTAACTGGATTAGAATACCTTCCTTGGTTATAAATAACCCAACTACAACACTAAAGATGCAGCATATATATTACAACTATTATACATGTTTAGTCAGTTAATATGAAAATCATACATCATTCTGGACAGTCTTCTTTGTTAGCCTATTGAAGTTTTTTTAATTTCATTTCTGTTTGGAAAGTGGGACACTTGAGACCTTCATAACAGATAAAATGTTGCCCATCTTAAGAATTTATTAGTATGCCATGACTTGCAAGGTGAATGCTCTGCTACATGTTTCAAGCAAAATTCCAGCAGCCAAAGTTACTGAAATGGAGTTTTTCACTTAGAAGTAACACTATTACTTAACATGAAAGGCGCATCTTGAGAACAGACAGCATCAGTTTTCTTCCCCTGTACTCTGCATCACTTAATATGAATCATCTCTGCTCACTTCCTTTTCTGCAGCACTTTTTCCTTTATCTCATTTTTCTGCAGTTACTGCATTATTCCCTGGCATACTCAATTCAGTGTATTCTGCATAAGTTTGTTATATTCTCATTCATCATCTTATCACTACTTCATTTCTGCAAACCTAATTATTCTACAATTACAAAGAAGAAAAGCACTACTAAGGCACTATGGTATTACAAGTTAAATGTAAAGCATAGCCAGAGCCTGAATCCCATTGCCATGTCTCTGAGCCAGTGAGCTTATGGAAAAACGAACTACTATCTCAGATTTACCCAGTTGCAGAAATTAAATACATGCCACTTAAGACCACTTGAATGTAGAAATCAAACCCACTCAAAGCACTTAGTAAGACTTAAGCATCTGCCTACCCTGCTTCATTGTGCACTATTAATGTAATAACCTTGACAAATCATGACAAAAGCCTTTATACAGGCAGTAAAACTGCACTTTTACTCTTTCTGCCAATACCGTTTCTTCCAGTACCGCCTGCTCTGTAGCAATGCAAGGAAATCAGTGTGCTTAACTCCATCTGCAGGTTCTTCTCAGTGTAATATGATCTTGTGGCATTTTTCCCTTACTTCCCAACAAGCTTAACTTACTAAAATAGCAGCACAGTACTGCAGTACTGTCTCAGTCAAGACAGCATATAACCAAAATGAAAGTACAGCAGCACAAGTAACTTACAGTCAAGGGAGCCTGCAAGATTTTTTGCAGGGGGGTGCAAACCCAGAGCCCCACCCCCTCTGCCATGCAGCCCCACCCCTCCACCCACGCAGTCATTCCAATGTCCCATTACTTGGCTATTTCTCCCCATTTGTCATAGACACTGTTCAAATCTCTCAGTGTGCATACTGTTTTATGCTTTACTTCTACAATGATTACAGATATTTGGATTTCATTTACAACTTTTATTTCAAATTTTATAGCACAAACACTGACAGACATTTACTAAACCTAAATAAAGCAATAGTCTTACAATGAAAACAGACTTAGCATTAAAACTTTACCTTTGAAACCCACATTCACTGAAACAGCATTGAAACCCACATTCAAAGAAAATACATCTGGCCAGTGGCAGGGTAAGTTTACCTTTGGGCTGTTTTCAAATCATAGGCTCCTTGCACACATTTTTAGAACCATGCAAAAGTTCTTTGATTCACATTACTGACTGTATTAATTATACTATATAATAATTGAATTATATGCTTTGTATAATACAGCACCACTTGTTAGAGTGTTTTAAATTTATAGTTCTGAATATTTTTCCTTTAAGAAATGAAAGAAACCATATGAACCAATAATGACAACCTGCTCAATTCAGAACATTTCAACCATAAAGGGCCACTCAAACTTCTGTCATACAGTCCACCAATATCAATCAATATGCAAAATATCTGCAGAAGTAAAAGTCATCTGAATAATTCCACATTAAGGAGATCTGAAGCCAAGTTGTTGCTAGAAAACTTTATATTTCAGTGTTTCATTTACAAATTCAGTGCCTGTTGCCCTTGAAGAATAAATTGCCTATGTTACCATTAAAAGAAATGTTAATCTGGTACATTGAAATAGGGAATGGGTGGCAAGCTGAAAAACAGGTTCATAGTTATGTGTCTCATACAAAGGAGGACATACTAAGAACTATAGTACCATACCCCCTTAAAATACAAATGTATATGCTGTAGGAACAGAACCTACAGCCCTTTGCATCAAGATGCAAGTATGCTACCTGCTGTGCTAACACTGCTTTAAAATTCTATACCACAATAATGATACCATTTGCAAAAACAAAACTGTTGCACATTTTAAGCAGACTTAGCATGAGCAGCAGTAACCTTTGCTTCCCTTGAAGCTCACAATTCCTTGAAAATAAATTCCACCTGTTAGATCTAACTAGGGAGTCTCTCTCTTTCTCTGACTCTCTCTCTCTCACACACACACACCTCAACTTCTTAGTGCAGGAAATCTGGACAAAGCCTAAAATAAACAGGGACAGATTATAAATATTGCTTTCATGAACTTATAAAATTGCTAGAATAACATGATTTGTGTTGGTATGCATTTTTCTAAAGGATATGATGTCTGAAACTATTTAGCAACTTCAATCCTTTTTAAGAGGAATATGGGGGGGGGGGGGGGCATCTGGGCATGCTGCAGAAACCTGGACAGCTGAGGTGTATGCTACCTCCCTTAGAGATTTTGTCAAGCTGTCCTCCTTTCCACATATTTTTACAATGTTTACTCATTCCAGCCTTGACAATGTACATAAATAGATTTTGTCAAAGTTACAACTATAAACTCTGTGTGAACTTGGTGTTTGTTTGTGTTTTGACAGAAGGGCATACAGGAACTCATGGCTATATATATAGTTGAATCTCTTTGTATTGAAGTACTCCTTACCATGATGCGGCTTTAATAAATAGCGTGTTTGCATTCAGAAACTTTTATAGTTTTTATACTGAATTTTATAGCTACATGAATTAGAAAATAACCAATTTCCTTTTCAGAGCCGAAGCTAAAAAGTCCACTCCTTACAAGTACTCCTTCCCCTGGAAAACATCTATGTATGCATCATCACAGAGACCTAGTTCAAGACCGATGACAGCACTCCTTTAATGTGGAATTTCAATACCTGCCACACATTTAGGACTACCGCCTCAGATGAAAAGGTGATGGTGTCTACATATTCTTAAAGAACAATTCATCTCCAGACTTGCTAGGTGAGATAATGATGTGGAACTCCTCTACATCCTACTTAGCATTAACAAAACTCCTTACTGTGTCATACCTAACTATAGGTCCCCTCTATGTATCCCATCAGCCCATATCTCCTACCCAACTAATATGGTGTCCCTATGCATTAAGCCAACACCATTATTCTAGGAGACTTCAATCAACTACTGCTCCATTAACTGGGAAACGTGTATATCCTTGAGTATGTATTCCCAGATAGTTCTGGATTTCATCAATACAGGATATCTGGATCAGTTAGTCTGTACCTAAACAAGAGTGATAAAATCCTGGACTTGATCCTTAACAATATGGGACAACTTTGGTGTCCACCAACTGCCACTTTCTCCCTGGTTAAATTAGATCACAAATCAGTCACATTCATTAGAAGACTGAAGCCAAAAGCATATTCCAACACCTCTGTTTTCAAAGATTATGCTAAAGTTAATCTACTAAAACTAAGCGATGGCCTGAATTATGTGGAATCCTTTACTGTCAAATCCTATGCACATGTAAATAGCTGCATAGACACATCTATCCCCCTCTGAAGTAACTAGAAAGCCACATTTAAGAATAATTCCATTTAGTCTAACCCAAATATAAACAGGCTCTGTAATAAAAGAAAACATATTGCCTGCAAAAATAAATTTAACTCTCAAGATGCTAAAGGCACTCTGGCTAAACTTAATAGGGAGCTTGTTACCCTGATCAAATCAATCAAAGTCAGATATGAGGTAAAAAATAACCAACTAGGTGCAGGGTAACCAGAAAGCCTTCTTTAACTATGTTAGAAACCTCAAACAATTTGCAGCACTGCACAGAAATAATAGTAAATGATTTTAAATTCCTGGAGGGCAGTTCTATTTATTTTTTGTAGGAAAAAAAACAGTCAGCTACTAAATCAAAGATGGGCTAGCTTGACTGAAGCTGAAAGGATCTTGTCCAATTCAGAACCCAGCTAGTGACAAATTGAATTTGCCTAAGTTGGATACAGACACAAATGCATTTGCATTTCTACAAAACATGTCTGCAGTCTGTCTTTGCTTATCCTTATTTTCCCAGGACCATGGTAAATGTAACGAAACCTAATGCAAATCCTTCACTTCACTCCAAGTTCCCTTTAAAAACTGTTACTACTAAGCCTTTAAAGAACCCCCCCCCCCCTTGCTAAATTACTAACTGGAGGACCAAGCTCAAGGACAGCTTCTTTCTGACTAAGATAGCAACACCTTTTATGACAATACCTTCAGCCCATATTTTTAATTTATCCTTAACCTTCTGATGTCAATTCTGACACACTGCAAGAGAAATCCAACTTGCTCCTCTTCCCTAGGCTGCTGCTTGTTGAGTCCAGAGAACTTTCTCCACTTTTAAAAGTTATAACTTCCTCCAAAAACCTTAGGGCAAACTGCATATGCACTCTGCACAGGTTTAAAAAAATATACTAGTAGTAATGACCCCTGTCATTCTGAGCATTGGCGCAGAAATGGTGTCAAACTCAGTGCTTTATCAAGTAACTATCTTTGCAGTAGGTAGACAGGTACTAACCTGCAGACAAGGGAAGTCAATATTATAGCAAATTATTGCTCTGCAAGCATCGGTTGCACATTTCTTGGCACGTCCGGGACACTTATTTTCTGCAGTTTACCGCCATCAGTCACAAACTACACAATGACACAGAAAGCCATGGCCGCATTATGTACTTTGCATAGTGCACCACCGAGCATTGGGTTTGTACAATGGTTGGCAAAGTGTGTTTGCGCATGTGAGATGCACATTTCTACTGCTTTTCCTGTTTGTGTATAGTCAAGCAGTACCCAAATGCCAAGCTCATAGGATAGGATATTACTTTGGGATATATCTGCACAGAGGACTACTGACTTTGATAAGGTATGCTTGCATTTTTCATTAAGAAAAATCTGTATATATATATATATATATATATATATATATATATATATATATATATATATATATATATGTATGTATGTGTGTGTGTCTGTGTGTATGTGCATTAGCAAATGCTACTTTTATCTGTATACATTTCTTAGAAGTGTACTGATGGCATGGGCAGGTTTGTCAGGGCATTTCACTTTCTCAGATGCACAGCCTTATTAACTGTCATCACAAGTGCTAATGTTACAAATGCTTTTCTGTGTACACTCTTCTCTTGTTATTTCCACGGAATGTAAATATGAAAAAAAAACACAATGCACACAACCCATCAAGAGTTGTAATGAAAAGTCCAATGGCAAATAAGAACTTTGAAATATAAAATGATGCAAAAGGTATGAAACAAATTTAATGTAGCAATAAAAGAAACAAGGCTTTTGAGTTAAAAAAAAAAAAACTCTTCTTCAGTGCTCAATACAAAAATAAGGTTCATAGATTCCTTTATACATCTCAAAAACAACTCATCCAATAAAAATGCAGCCACAATAAAATATTTATTTAATCAATTATACAAACGAATTATGTAAGCAAAATATTACACGCAAAGATACCTCTTCTTAAGGACAGGCTTAATACTCGCTGTCTCATTAAGCCTGGGTATGCATCCACATGAAAATAATGTATCCATTTATATATTCAATATTTTGTGTTTAGAACAATATTCCCTCCACTACGACTATCTTCAATAACTCAGATTACTATAAAGTTAAAACTATGTATATCTTTATGTTCATCTTGCATATTTATAACATGTTTAGCAACAGCATTGCTTTCAGTCCCTTCTACATATGTCAGATAAATGAAATGTTATGCTTTCCTTTAGCATTCTGCTGGTTTTAGAAATATAAAATGATGAACATTTTTCACCAGTCGCTAAACAGACAACATTCTTTATTTTACAAGTAGCAAAGGCCTGAAAGCAAAAATTTATTTTTGTGACTGGATGTATAAATTCAGTATTCTTATTTATATATTTACAAAACTGGCATGCATAACATGGAGCTGTACCTTTAGTGATCAGCTTACACTTAGATTGTGTCTCTAAATCCTTAAAACATAGGTGTTGCCTCAAATTACTACATTTCTTATATGCAAAGTTAGGTTGTAAGCCTACAGTTTCCTTAATACTATCTGATGCACAAAGTATAGAATAATTCTTGTTTAATAATATTTTTGATCTTATTTGTATGTGTATTATATTTCACACAATACCTGGATCTAAGTGGGGTATTAGTAGATGAATTACTAAGTATTTCATCATTCACTGGTTCTGAAAAATAAGGTCTAGCTACATCTCTCCTCTGATTAATAACTTTGTTTGTTCACATCTAACATTTGTGGATACTATAGAGACTAAGATTTATAGAAAGACACCAAGGTACCATCGTGGTAGTATTATGCATCCTTCTCACACTTAGAAATTGGTTAGGAACAATGCCTTTAAGAGTTAGCAGATTGAATACTGATATAAAGGAATGTCTTAAACAAATTAATGAAACACAATTAGAATATTGTGAAATGGGGATAGAATCTAGCCACAGAAGCCACAGGCAATCACAAATTCCTTTTTAGTTATATGGAAAAAATAAGAATTAACATTCAACATTGCTTCATGACTGCACAGATTCATTAAATACCACTAACGTTGACTATTAAATGTAGTGCCATCTTAACTCATGTCATCTATTCCAAACCTACCTATTGCAGATGGAATTCTGCCATCAATAATCACAACAAAAAATGTACTGAAAGTGCTCTGCAAAGCAAAGAATACTATGTCCATTGAGCTGATCAACATACCAGTTTTTCTAATTAATATCTCTAAGCAAGCATTGGTTGGATCCTCTCTTCAAACTCTCCATCCTTAGCCAGTCAACGGGATTTCTCTTACAACAGTTTTAATACGACTCCACAAGAGTGGCCCTACCTCACACTCCAGGAATCACAGGAGTATTTATTTTATTTATTTAACATTTGTTGACCTGGGTAGTCTCACTAGGCTAGTGTCCTCTTTTCAGAGGAGACCCAAAGTGGTACTGCTTTTACTAGGTCAAATTTTGATAGGGCATCATGGAGTATTCTTTAAACTTTTTGATAGGCACCATGAGATCTTTTGCATTCACCAGAACTACCACCAACTAAATCAGATGAGACCTTAGTTTACTGTCTATACTGAAGAACAGCACACTCAGGAGTGCAGCACCCCTATGGTGCTGCACTATAATGGAAGTAATCCAATCACCTAGAGTGGGAATATAACATACAGCTTTCTGGTCTTTCAGTACCAAAGGCCAGTATCCACTGTTGGATACTGATATCACTAACAGACTGATCAGTCAATCAAGTCTTAAATGCAGAGCCATGAAATGTATCATCAGACACTACCTTCTGCAGATTGGCTTTGTCAGGGGTCAATCCTATCTAATGAATCTTCAAACCTTCTTCTAGAGGGATACTCAGTCTGTTAATTGTGGACAAGCTGTCCACACAAAAGTACTTTGACTTTGCTAAGGCATTTGGTATCATACCACATGCAAATATAATAAGCAAATTAAATGAACTCCAAATTGGACTATATATGGCTAGGTGGATAGCCAACTGGCTTAGAGATGGGACTCGCACTGTAAGAATTGCATGACCATTCATTGAGAACATGAAGTTGACCAGTGAAGTTTCGAAGGGATCGGTTCAGTGACATCTACTGTATGGTATCTGCTTGTCCAATCTCCAATCAAATAGGGATCTTAGTTTAAAGAAACAGAGATGTTTGTAAACTAGGAGTTGTCATCTAGTCCCCCCTCTGACATACATGCACTACACTGGAGATTGTCCTTGTCAATAGCTGGTGTACTAAAAATGAAATGCTCAATACCAAGAAGTGCAATATTGTTCAGGAGATTGGTTGAGCAACAGAGCTAAGAATGCTAGAGACCTGTAAGGCAGCAGCAGAACTAAAGAGAAGAGGACAGTTCTGGTGTCTCAAAAGAGAAGGATTCCCAATGTGTGTAGAGTGGCTCCTCAAACAATGGAGGTGTAAGGAATGGGTTGTTTACATTAAAGATACAAGCCAATCAATTGCACCCTTAGCCCTAATCCCACAATTAAAAGACAGTCTTCTTAATGTAATGGATTTCAGATCTATATCTCTCATAAATTTGAACCTATTATTTATTGATTTTTTGCATGAATCTTGGTGACTGTGTTAGATAAGCTTCTATGAACACTTGTTCATGAGAGAGAGAAGGGATTTGTAAATATGTAGAAAGATGTGAAGTCCTTGACAATTGGTGGAGCCTTGCAAGATTTATGGCAAAATATGCTCAGCATACCAACAAAGCAGGTAACATGCTATCTGACATTACCAAAGCTTTTAACACAGAGCTGGGATTTCCTTTTTATAGTCATGGAATATAGGAACTTTGGAAGTACATTTATTACCTAGGCCCAACAATTGGTAAATGGTGGCATGTAAGAAATTGACAATCAGTAGTGGCATTTGACAGGATTGTCCCCTCTCTCCTGGCCTTTGTCTGCTAGTCATGGGTAAATTTACATCACAGACCAACATCTTTTTCCATGATGAAAAAGTGACAACAGGAGTTGAAAGCTCCTTCCTTATATTTACAGATGACTGCATATCATTCAATAACAATTTACTCAAAGTATTAGGGTTGAGTAGTAGCAATATTTAAAACTTTTTGGGGAGGAAGGGATCTTGGGACTACAGTAATTCAGCAATTATCAGATATGTAAAGAACACGAATTACTAGAGTGAAACACCTACCTGTCATTTGTACGTTCATCCGTGAACTCCAGTCGAAACGTCTTCTTCTGTTATTCAAAATTCATGAGGGTACGGAAGATGAAGACGTAAAACATCAGTTGCACAGACGTAAAAATGTCTGTGTGACTGGACTTGAAGGGCGTTCTTAAAGAAGAATGCCCTAAAAAAAAAAAAAAAAAAGTTTTTTTCCCCCCATTAAAAGAAGATTAATCTAAGCTAGCTGATTCCAGGGGGGTGCAAGTGCACCCCCTTGCACCTGCCTGCGGGCACCTTTGCTTACAGTAACAGTAGATGTTCGCATGATCACTGCTGCAGTAGCCTTAGTTATATGGGTTATACCCTTGGCAGAAAACAGCCAGCCAACATCCAAAGCTTCAGGGCACTATCTACGTGTCCAGTCAACTCTAGCGGAGTTCAAGACAGGTTTGGGTGCAAAGCCCTTCAGAGCTTTCATGCCAACAGAGAGGGAGGCTTAGACAATGCTACAAATAAAAATAAGTATTTTACACCCTGGCATAAACACACCAAAACCAAACTGGGATTGAAGGAGGTAGCAGCTACTGCAGCAGTGATCATTTGAATATCTACTGTTATGGTAAATGCACAATATATAACTGCTGCAGTTGCTTTAACTATATGGATAGATTACCCCAGACTACTACATTTGGGAGATGGAAGGGGAAAGGTCCAGACCACCTGGAGACTGGTCCTAGCACAGCTTGATCTTGACCTGGAGAGAATCAAGCTTGTAATACCTTGTAAACATATGTACAGATGACTAAGTTACTGCTTCCAGAATACTTCTAGAATCAAACCACTTCCAAAAAGCCATAGGTGAAGCCAAGGCCCTGGTGGGGAGTATAACAAAAGCCTGAGAAGCATTTGGAAATAGCTGCCTTTGACAAGGATGTCCCTTCTTACCTTCACAAGAAATGAGCTAAATCAGCACATTTGAAAGATTTAGTTCAGTCAAGATAGTACCAGAGTTATCTGTGGACATCCAATACATGGAGTATCCCTTCTCCCTCACTTTTAGGTTCAGGAAAGAAAAAAAAGGTAGATTTATCCAAGTTTACATGAAGTCAAACTATCCTGCTTTAGGCAAAAAGGAGGATTAGCTCTCAAAAAGCCCCCATCTTTGTGAAAAATGAGATGCAGTTGGCTCACCATAGGAACTTGCAACTCATACTCTTCTTGCAGAGGTCAGAACAATCAGTAAAACAGCTTTCGATGTTAATCTCATGTCAGACAGCTGTTCAAATAGAGCAAGAGTTGGCTTCTGTTTACACAAAATTAAGAACCAAGGAGTGTCCACTTGACTGAGATCTCTTATGCAAAATCCTCTTTCAAAAATATTTTAACATGAGAATGCATTGAAAGGGAGAGATCCATGGGCAGACATGCTGAAATGTCTGACAAATTAACCTTGATGGAGGAGTAAGAAAGGCTGTAGGATAGTAACTCTCACAAACATCAAAAAAATCAGATAACTATCCATGAATGGTGCTGGTTTTGTCAGCACCAACTTAAAAACCTTTTCCACTTGCAAAAATATGATTTCCTAGGAGCAGGTATTCTTGCCTCCATTAGTACCTACTGCAAGTCCGGAATTAAATCCCAGTCATCTAGGCAGTCAGTTGAAGATGACTGGGGGTGGGGTATATCAAACACCCCTGATATTATGAGAGTAGATCCATTCTGAGAGTAAGTTTGGGGTAACTGCCTCTGGCCATTTCCAAAAAAGAACACAATTACTGCCTGGGCCTGAAGGAGGTCACCGCAATGATCATGGTAGAATCCTTCTGAATCTTCAGAAGGAGATCAGTGGAAAGGGTGGATAAGCATACAGCAACATTTCTATCCTATGAAAAGGCATCCATCTTCCAGACCTTCTTGCATGGACTCCTGGAGCAGAATCTTGACAGCTGATTATTCACAAAGGAGGCAAATAGGAAGACTTCCAAGAACTCCCCACAGATGGATCAAATATTGGAAGACGCCCATATCTAGTTCCATGTGTGAGATTCTGCCCTGGTCCTGCTCAGCTTGTCTGTCACACAATTTTGCTCTAATGGAATGTAGGATGCCTGTAGAGCGAGACTGCACTGAAGGTGTATCTAAACCTAACATGGCTAGACTGCAAAGGGGGGAGGGTATGACCTGGTTCCCCCTTGCTTGTGGATGTACCACCACTGTGGTATTGTCAGTAACCACTTGATGTCCCGGGAACTAAAAATGGTTCAAGAGAGTTGAGTCCCTCAATCAGGGCAAGTGTCATCCTAATATTTATGTTCTTGCATTTGTGTTTGCTGTCCCATACCCCTTCTGCACTTCTATCCCTGCTGAAACTTCTCCCCAAGCAAAGTTCAAAAGCATCTGTGGTGACTGCTTTGGAGCAGGGTGGGAGAAGGGGAGATCTGGATTTAGGAATATCTGTTGTCGCCATCAAAAAAAATCCATGAAACTCCAGTACTCGGATCAGAAAAAAATAAAGGGTTTTGATGTTGGGACTAAAGATTTCAGAAAAAATTGTATCTTTCTCATGTGGAGTCTTACCCAGAGGTATCATGACAATCTTTTATGCCACAATACCCAAAATGTACCACAATACCAAAGATATTCACACTGAGCAGAGTGGAGGAAGAGCGTTGACTGCAACTCTGATCTGAGATATACAAGTATCCTATTTTGGCTTATTTATACGGATTATTGTTTCTAGCAATTTATATATAGCACTTTATTGCCTGCTGCATAGTTTTTACTGCATTTTACTGCTATTAACTAATCTGCACGGGTAACTGATTTGTTTGCAGTTAAAAGTATTCTGTAGTCTCTTTGCTTCTTTATCTGTTTAAAAACTTTAATTTTGTGGCTCACTGCTGTCAAAGATTTCTATAGTGTTTACTGTCTAAAGAGTGTAGGCGAATAGCTTTAGTACTGGTCCCCTCCCTGTTGGTGTCTTGTTGTTATACTTGGTGGCTTTGCAGTTGCCCGCCCCTACTATAAATCTGATCTGGGACACTCTTCCCAATCTAGTGACATTAACTTATTCTACCTAATACAGAGAGAACATCTGAGAAGGCCTTCTGTTCCTCCTTTCTTCCTTTCTTAAAAAAAAAAAAAATTGCCTGAATCTCCTTGTGTTCTGACTGTGCTTCTCAATCATTTTGGAAATAGAGTATATTTTAGAGCATTTATTATAACTGTATTTGCCTTAATATTGCTACAACTCAAGTGCTCTAGGTTGCACTGCATCTGAATTGTTTTAGCTGCTTTTCTGCTGTATTATTCTCTGTATATGCAGACTAGCTACTTATTCTGCTGTATTATTGTCTCAAATCGTTTTTCAGTTGTGCACTTGCCTTGCTTCATTTAAAAAGTTTTAAATTGCTAATTTTGTAGAGTTTTAATTGCATTTACTGTTTAGGACAACACACTGAAGTGTGTTAGCCCTTCCTGTGTTTATTTACTGTACTATTGCATTGTTTAGCCTGTTTTAACCCCCCAAAAATACTATCTTGTTTGCTCATTTCCCACCTTTCCTAGCCAGTCCAGATCCCAGGCTTTGCTTGTCTCAGGACTTTATTTTCTGTCTTCAGAGCTATCTAGACCTTGCTGTGGTAGAGGGAAGTCCTACTGCTTACCAGTGGGAGTGGTGAGCATTGTACTGCCTATTTAACACTAGAGGAGTGGTTTCCAGCTCTGAAATTGTAATTTTATTAGCCTTTTTGGGCTGATTTCTATCTCTTTCAACTTTCTGGCTAAAAAAAACACGTGTATTTGCACATTTTTCGCATTGTGCAGCACTGCGAGGTTACAGGTAAACTATTTATGGTGCCAGAAAGTCTGCTCTTCAAATTTTCTCTTAGAACTAGCTGGTTTCTCAGTAGTAGCGCTAAAATCTGAACCCCTGTGACTAGCACTTGCTCTAGAACCTGCTGGAAAGCACTAACAAGCCTGAAACTGATACAAGCACTCAAACTCTCCTAGTCATTAAGGAGAAATTAATCGTAGGCACTAAACAGCCTATAATTTGCAAAGTACCTTGCAAAGGTAAGGGAAAAAAAGAAGTTATGTCTTACCATAACGTTTCATCTGTATTGTTGATCCTCATTCAGTCATTACGTATTGGAACCGAGCCGGCCATCTTCCAAGCTCACGTCAGCTACAAACTCTCTAGCTAAACTCTTACCCAGAATTCCCCTCTCCCTGTTACCTCAGATTGAGTTTGCAAGTCAAAAGAAGGTAGAGGCTACCTCTGGTCAAATGATCTAAAAGAACCGGATGGTGAGATCCACTAGAAGCCACAGGAGGGGGAAGGAGGGAGGGTCGTAATGACTGAACGAGGATCAACAATACAGATGGAACGTTATGGTAAGACATAACTTCTATCTGATCTTGTTAATCCTCGTTCATTCCTTATGTATGGGACAGAGTCCCCGGCTACCTCATGGAAGGACATTCCTGAGCACCATAGAACCAAAAGATGCTCTTCCCCTGGAGGCCAAATCCAATTTGTAATGACTGATGAAGGTATGAGGTGTAGCCCAAGTTACAGCTGCACAGATGTCATGTAAAGAAGCTCTGGCATGGAAGGCAGCAGAAGTTGCCACCGACCTTGTCGAATGAGCCTTTATGGTAGTAGGCAATGGGATATTACGTTGTGTATAAATGAAGGTCACAGAGTCTTTCAACCATCTAGCCAATGTGACCTTAGCAACAGCAGATCCTAATCTAGGCCCAGAATAGGCCAAAAATAACTGGTCAGATTTACGAGAGGACCTAGTCCTGTTCAAGTAGAAGCGAATTTGCCTGTGAATATCTAGGGTATGTAGGCAATACTCTCCTCTGTTTGAATGATTGGGAAAGAAAACTGGCAATTCAATGGTTTGATTAATGGACAATTCAGAGATCACTTTTGGCAGAAATGAAGGATTAGTTCTCAAAGACACCACCTCTATGAAAAATCAAGTATGGACTCTTGAAGCATAAGGCTTGAAGCTCAGAGATACGTCTGGCAGAAGTAATATCGACCAAAAACAATCTTTTCCATGACAAATATTGAGGTCGCAAGAAGAAGCTGGTTCGAAGGGTGGCATGGTCAGAGCTTGCAGAACTAATGACAGGTCCCATGGTTGAATAGGTTCACTAAAAGGGGGCTTCAAATGATTCACACCTTTTACGAAGGTCTTGCATAATTTGTGTGACATGAGAGGAGTCTTGGACACCCTCATGGAAATTAGATATTGCAGCCAAATGAACTCTAATGGTAGAGGCTGATAGACCCTTGAAATAGGTCGGCCAGATACTCTAGTATTATTGACACTGGTGCTGAGAAGGGATCTACTTGTTTTTCTTTCAGCCAACAGGTAAATCCTTTCCACTTGCTTAGAGAAGTAATTCTAGTGGAAGACTTATGAGATGCAATAAGAATGTCCCGTACTGGTAAAGATCGATCATTCTGCCTGGCAATTAAGGGAATTGGAGGAGCCAAGCTGTGAGCTTCAGGCTGTCCAAGTTGGGATGAATCAGGTTATGCGGATGTGAGATCAACTCCGGGGTTGGATGGAGACTCCATGGTTGATCTAGCAGGTGAGGCCAAAGGAAGGGGAACCAAATCTGACGAGACCAATATGGTGCTATGAGGATCACCTTGCTCTTCAACCGACGGGCTTTCTTCAGAAACTGGGGGATAAGTGGGAATGCATAAAGAAGACCAGAGGGCCAATCGTGGACTAGAGCGTCCCTGGGTGACTGTCCCGGAGGGGGAATCAGGGCGAAGTAGTTGCTGCATTTGTAGTTGGTCGGGGATGCAAAGAGGTCGCAGCCAGGATGGCCCCAGCGATGGAAAATCTCCACCGCTATCAAGGGACTCAGGGACCACTTGTGAGGTTGTAGAATGCACCTGCTGAGTCTGTCTGCTATCACGTTGGAACTCCCAAGAATGTGCGTTGCTAGAAGAAAACGGTTGGTAGCCATCACCCATTGCCATATCCTCATGGCCTCTTGACAAAGGGGGTAAGATTTGGTTCCACCTTGTTTGTTGATGTACCAGACCACTGCTATGTTGTCTGATTGTATCGCAATTGTCCCAGACGGCAGCAGAGGATGGAATGCTTGCAACGCCAGAAGCACCATCCTCAGCTCTAGAACATTTATATGCAGTTGGGCCTCCAATCCGGACCAAGTGCCTTGGACTGTCTGTCCCTGACATAGCCCCCCCCCCCACCCCATGTGGAAGGCGTCTGTGGTCACTGTAGCCTTAGGCTGCTGGGGGAGAAGGGGCGAGACCATTGTGACGGGTTGTGGAAGGGGCGAGACCATTGTGACGGGTTGTGGGTCATCCACCAATTTAAAGCCTGTTTGCACCTGTGGGTTACTCGAATCTTGGCTGAAAGAGGATGCTGAAAAGGATACCATTGGGTGAACAGTAGCCATTGTAGAAACCTCATATGAAACCTGGCCAGGGGGGACAATGGTGATGGATGCTGCCATGGAACCCAACAGCTGTAGGACAGAGTGAGCTGTGGTTTTCTCCCTTGAAAGGATTGGGATCAGTTGCTGCTTTATCCTTAAAGTTCTGTGCTCTGAAATGGATGCTCTACAATTCTTTGTATCCAAGATGACCCCTATGAATTCTGTGGGCTGAGATCGGGTGAGATTGGATTTTGCCAGTTTATGGTTATGCCTAGGCCTTTGTGCAGTGAAGAGAGAGTATGCCAGGGCTTCTTCCAATAGATGTCTGGTGGGGGCAGAGATGAGCCAGTTGTCTAGGTATGGAAACACCTGGAATCTTTGTAGTCGCAAGTGAGCTGTGATGACTGCCATGCACTTTGTGAACACACTGGGGGCTGTAAAGAGTCCGAAGGGTAGTACTCTGAACTGGTAGTGACTGGCTCCCGCACGGAAGTGCAGAAATTTTCTTGGCCTGTCCACTTTTATGTGGTAGTGCGTATCTTGAAGATCTATCGAGCACATCCAATCGTCTTTCCAAAAGTGGGAGGATAGACTGTATTGTGACCATCCAGAATTTTTGCACTCTTACAAACTTGTTCAGTACACTGAGATCCAAAATTGGTCTCCAGTCCCCGGTTTTCTTTGGCAACAAAAATAGTCTAGAGTAGAATCCGGATCCTATCTGGTCTGGAGGGACTATTTGGATGACTCTTTCTTAGCAGCTTTTCTACCTCTTGTGCTGCTTCTTCCCTTTGACTGGGTGGAACGTCGGAAAGGTTTTTTGAAGGGACAGGACAAAGATCAAAGGGGATATGATAACCTCTGGTTATGATCCTTTGTACCCAAGAATCGGTGGTGATGGTTAGCCAGGCAGAAGTGTACAAGGAGAAACGACCCCCAACCACCTCCAGAGGAAAGGAGTTGGGCCACTCTTGAGGAGCGCTGGTAGGATTGGCCAGGAAAAGAGTCCCTGGAACCCTGGTTTCCTGGACCCCCTTTGCCCTGAAAGGGGCATCTTCCCTGTGAGTTTCCCCCTCTGCCTCTAGGGGAGAACTCGGCCTGTGTGTCATGGAAAGGACCCTGAGACTTCTTGAACCATATCTTCCCACTCTTTTGGCTTCGGGAGAAAACACATTGAGGGGAAGAATAACGGATACCTACGGCAGAAAGGGTCTTACCGTCCTGTTCACATCTGGCCAGTGCGCTTTTAACTTTGGGTCCAAACAACGAGGAGGCTTCAATGGGAGCATTAAGAAAGGAAGCCTTAAAGGTTTCCGCGAAATTGCACAAGTGCATCCAGGCTTGTCGTCTCAAGACCACAGCTGAACCCGCCTCTCTAGCTGCTCCTTCTGATATGTGAGATAGCAGTCACATGGAGGAGTTAGATATTGACTCACTGGTGGCCAGCTGAAAGCCAACTTTGTCACAGACCTCATCAGATACGGCACCAGCCAAGGTTTCAGAAAGCTCGGAAATTAAATCCCTTTGAAGCCTGGTAAAGTGTGCCATATAGTTCAGGGACCTGATAGCAAAGGTCGATGATGCAAAGGTGTGCTTCCCTATCCTGTCCAGGGCCCGGGACTCTGTTGGGCGTATGGACAGTCTGGCTTTCTTCTTCCGCCAGATCCTTTTTGGTTGTGGCTGCCACCACCAAAGCATCCACAGGAAGACCTTTAGACCAATGGGGATCTGTAGCAGGAAAGGACAAAATCTTATCTGGCCTATGGGGAATAGCCTTGACTGTGTCAGGAGCCTTCCACGCATACTGCACGATCAGTCGGACAAGTTAATCGGCAGGTGGAGTAACCTAGGAGGTAGGGGGCCGGGTGCAAAAACCCTGCAGGAACACAGACCCCTCAGAGGTCGGATTAGAGGGCTGCCAGTCACCTGTTTAAGGATTTCGAGGATATCACCAAAGGATACCTCAGAGGGTGACCGAAAGGATCCTTCCCCATCATCAAAGTCTGTCTCTTCAGTGAGGGACTCCTCTGTGGAGTCCATGTGCTTCCTCTTGCATGAACTTTTCCAGTGAACTTTCTCAGAGGGGGAACCTGGGGAACACAACTTCCTGTGGGAATATGTCCCGAGGCCCTTGCACCTGGTGTCCGCTAGGTGCGACTTGTGAACATAGCGGTCTAGAGGAGGGTAGGGAGATGGACAGCACACTATTGCCAGCAGAAGCCAGAGCCTTCTCCATCAGTTGGAAGGTTGGTCCACCTGAAGAGGGGTGAGTGTCTAGGGCAGGGGTTACCCCTCCCCTAAGTGGCTCAGTCTGCCGACCCGGAGTCCCCGGATGGCTGTGAAACAACAAATTACACGTCACAACCATCATCTGGGGTTGTAGCAAAACTCTCCTGCCACAAAGGCAACTGCGGTTCCTTAGTGACGTCCATAAAGGGAACCGTAGAGGGGGAAGACTGTGCTATATCAATGGACTTCAAAGGCAATGAAGGAGGAGAATAAGAAGGGGTCTTTGGCGATGGGTGATCACCTCCCAAGGAAGGTGAAGTCCTGGGGGGCAGGATATCTCTGGCCAGAAGCACTTGATTCACAAGACGCAACACTTCGTGAGGTCCACTAGAAGCCTTTCTTAACACAGAGACAGCAGAGGGAGAAACCGGTCTGTCCACAGAAGAGACAAGCTCGGTGCCCACCTCACCAGTCCGCACTGAGAACAATGGTGCCAAGAGAGACTGGACTATGTGTGTCTGCACCAAGGAAATCATTGGTGCCACGGTCACGGTCTGCACTGACAAAAAGATCTGTGCCGAAGTGGTTGCCAATACTGAAGCTGGAACAGACAAAATTGGTGCCAATAACTGAGGCGTCGGAGCAGACGTGGTCAAAGTTTGCGCTGACTGAAAAGTCGGTGCCGATGTAGTAGTCGCAGTAGTCTGAACAGAGGAGCCCCTCGGTGCCGATATAGTAAAGGCTACAGTAGACGGAGCCGAAATCACTGATGGCGCCGAAGGCCTTGGTGCCGAAGGTCTAGACACCGAAAGCGCTGAGGCCGACTGAGTGAGCTCCGAAGCAGAAACTTTAGCCTTCTTAGGTCTTGGTTGGCGGGAGTCCCCAGCCGGGGACGAAGGCAGAGTCTTTGCCTTTGTAGGATCATCCAATATTTTCTTATGGGCTCTAGGAGGCGTTGAAGCCTCTGACCCAGAAATAGCCTCTGAAAAGGGAGATTTAAGAAGTCCCTTCAGCAACAACTTATTTTTCCTCTCAAAGTTCTTTTGGAAATTTTTTTACAAATACCACAGGGCGGGTCAACAGATAAGCGAGACACTCAAGCAATAAACAGACACACAGTGTGCATCTGATGTAGGTAATGTGTGTCCACAATCTGAACACCTTTTAAATCCTAGACTACCTTTTTATCTGCCATGATAGAAAAGGAGACAGAAGAAAGGGTACCAGCAATGATATGAAAGAATACCCAAAGGTAATGAAGAAAAGAAGGGTTTATCAATGATGGTAAGGGAGAAAATACTTCACGGTAAAAAGTGCACAGTAAAGAAAAGGAAACTCAAGAAGATATAGTCGCTAAATGCGATAGGGTAAGAGAGAACAAATTAGAAACTTTTCTGACAGAAAAGGTTATACTAGACTAGTCTGACAACAAATATCTATACTTAGCTCAAGAGAAGCAGCTTGATATGACCGAATGGCGATGTGGCAAACGAAATCTGGGGAAACAGGGACAGCAGAATTCTGGGTAAGAATTTAGCTCGAGAGTTTGTAGCTGATGCGAGTTTGGAAGATGGCCGGCTCGGTTTAGAGGTCAGAACCGATACCCATATGTAAGGAATGAATGAGGATTAACAATATCAGATCAGCTCTTATATTTTACAAGAAAAACACCTAAACAAGCATGTCCAAGGGTCAGCTTCCGGTGATTTCTCCTGTCCACCTGGTGAATCTGGGCATATTGGGGCAATGCAGCAACTGCCTTATGTACACAGACAACCCTCTCCTCCTACCACCCAACACTACAACCTGCGAGAGATACACTTACATAGCCAAACTGGAAGCAAAGCTCTCTCCGGCCAAAATTGTGCTAGACAGTCAAGAGGAGAAGGTTAACACCTGCACTACACCTCAAGCAACTCATAGCCCTTCAAAACCCACACCATCAACACCCACACATAGCAACACTAAACCCACATATGCGGAGGCCCCTTAACATTAACCTGCCCAAGCAACAAGGACCTCCTAAGCTGAAATGCAAACAAAACACCAGTCACAAGCAAAGTGACACATAGCTCAACACCAGTGTGCCACTCAACAACAACCCCTAAGGCAAGACAATGTACCCAACACTTAAGTCATAGGTGACTCTATAGTCAGGCACACTGATGTCCCACTCACCAGGCTAAACAAGGAGAAAATTACAGTCAGCTGCCTGTCGGGTGCCAGGATCTGCCACAACGCATGCACTCAAGTCACTCCACAACAAGTACAAATACGACACTGTTACTGTCCATGCTGGAGTGAATGACTTGAGACGTACCTCCCTGGACTACATGGAGAGACATGGAAGAGCTCTCGGATCATGTGGCCCAGGCAGGTATGACCCTAGCCCTGAGTAGCATCCTGCCTTGGCCCAGAATGATACCACAGTACAAGGACAAAATGATTGACTTCAACAATTGGCTAAGCTTCTGGTGTCATTCAAAGGGGGGTCCAGTATCTGTCTACCTGGGAAGACATGATTGACAAACCACGATGCTTTTGCCAGAGATGGCCTGCAACTGTCACCCCTGGGATTCAGGTTACTGGCTAAAGCTCTTGCCACCCCTATAGTGCCCTTTTTAGGCAAGGTTCAAAGGACAAAACCACCACCGTAACAGATACAAGCATGCAAAATCTGAAGGTAATGCTAGAAGTCTAAACCTCAAAATGCACTCTCTTGAGGCACTCCTAAAAATGGAGAACATCGATATCTGTACAGTAACGGAGACCTGGTTCAAGGCTCCAGAGAGCAACCCTGCAATACCAGGTTACAACTCTTACCACACTTCTCGGCCACAAAACCAAGACCAAATCACTAAAGGTGGAGGAGTGTCCATATTCACCAACGATATTTACACCTCAAGGCTAGTTGTCCAATACAATGCATCTGAAATTCTCCAGGTGCAACTAACACTAGGTAAGATTGCAATCCAAATTATAGTTTGCTACAGGTCCCCCACCATGTCCCAAGATTCTCACTACACTTTTCTAAACATACTGGAAAATATTACGATACAACCAAACACCCTAAATACTGGGTGATTTCAACTACCCTGCCATTAACTGGGAAAACTACTCTGCTACCAACTCCTTTTCCCAACGGTTCTTGGAATTCATAAATTCCAACGCCCTGGATCAAATAATCCATTGTCCCACCAGGGGATCCAATATCCTAGACCTGGTCATTACCAACGGAAGTTCGACTGCAGAATCCTACACTAAGGCACTGTACGAGCACATCCACTCGTGCATGAATCGAGCCATCCCAAATAGAACCAAGATGCTCTTCTCCAAAAAAAGGAAGCCACTCTGGTGGTCCCCTGCTATGAACAAACTATACAACAGAAGGAAGAAACAGTTGCAGAAGAGGAAAATCCCAGGATGCAAAAAACTCCCTCACCAGCCTCAGTAAGAAGCTGAGATCCCTCATAAAATCCGCAAAAGCTAATTATGAAAATAAAACTGCCAAAGATTCCAAAGACAACCACATGGCATTCTATAGTTATGTCAAGAATCTAAATGGCAATGCTCAGATCTGCTCTGAGCTACAACAGAATGGTATTAAATATACTGATCCCAAGGATATTGCCAATATCCTGGCAGATCGATTTAGTGCCAATTTCACCCCACTCTCACCCCCTAAAAGGCCCATCTTAATACCAAAAGATTGCCAAATTCCGGTAATCACAGCCACACAGGTAGAAACTGCACGCTCCAAAACTAAGAGTACAGCATCCATGGGACCAGATGACATCCCAGGCTGTGTACTACATGATCTACAAAAAGAACTGGCACCTCACCTAAGTGTCATGTTAATCATAGCCTCACTTCAGGCTTCATGCCCACTGAGTGGCACACAGCTACAGTTATCCCACTCCACAAAGGGGGATCCACCTTGGATCCTGGGAACTACCGTCCCATCAATCTGACAAGCCTGATCTGCAGGGGCATGGAATAAGAAGTTATGTACCTACCATAACGTTCCATGTTAGTTGTCTTCTCTCACCTTCTTTCTTGCTGGATGGGTTCGGAGCCGATCCTCTGCTCCGACTCGGCACTTGCTAAGCTCGAGAGCTAATTTTACCAGCTCGAGGCAACCCTATATCCCATGATGCAAGGTGTGACTACCCAGATCTCGTTTGGTAGCTATAGAAATATGCCCATTATCTTCTTCCAACAGAAGAAGAAAGTAACCAAATGTGTAAACACAACACAGGGGAACTAGTAAAACTAGTGACCACTCACAACTGGAGTCCATAGGAAGAATAAACTCGTCCCTAGAGAAGAGTACAACTTCAAGGTCTGTCCAGGCTAGGGGGAAAGGAGGGAGGGACGCAAGAAAAGGCGAGAGAAGACAACTAACATGGAACGTTATGGTAGGTACATAACTTCTTAATGTTAAGTTGTCAAACTCGCCTTCATTCTTGCTGGATGGGACTGTGTCCCTAGCACCTCTATCCTGGGTGGCTCAATGGAACAGACTCTTGAGAACTGTGGAACCAAACCTAGCTCTGTCTCTGGAGGCCAAGTCCAATTTCTAATGTGAGACAAAGGTATGAGGCGTGGCCCAAGTGGCTGCTGCACAAATGGTGTCAATAGGTAGCCTAGCCTGAAAGGCTGTAGATGTGGCTAGGCCTCTAGTAGAATGTGCCTTAGGTTTAGAGGGCAATTCTTTGCCCCTAAGGAGATAAATATGGGAAATAGTGGAAGAGAGCCATTTCGATAAGGTCACCTTGGAGACCGGGAGACCTTTTCTGTTTTCTGCATAAGAAAGAAACAGCTGATCAGATTTTCTGAATTGTTTAGTTCTATCCAAGTAGTATCTGAGCTGGCGATGAACATCCAAATAATGCAGTTTCTGTTCCGCTCTGTCCGAATAATTCGGGAAAAATACTGGAAGATCGTTAGACTGGTTAAGATTCGTCTGGGAAGCCACCTTGGGCAAAAAGGATGGATTTGTTCTTAGAGATACTCTATCTTTGTGGAAAACCAAGTAGGGAGGTTGAACACAGAGAGCATGAAGTTCAGACACTCTCCTAGCTGAAGTGATAGCCACCAGAAAAATTGTCTTCCAAGAGAGAAATTTTAAAGAACACGTAGCAGCCGGTTCGAAGGGGGAAGAATTAGGGATGTCAGCACTAAATTCAGGTCCCATTGCGGAGGAGGATCTTTAATTGGGGGCTTTAGTAGAAAGATACCCCTGAGAAAGGCTTTACAAAGCTTGTGAGACATTATGTTCTGGTCCGCTAAGCCAACATGAAAATTTGAGATTGCTGCCAGCTGGACTTTGTCGAAGAAGAAGAACCCGACTGAAAAATCTCAGCTAAGAAGTCCAAAACTGACTGAACTGGGGCAGTAAAGGGGTCTATGTCCCTGGACTTTGCCCAGAAGGAAAAACGCTGCCATTTACTAGCATAAATCTTTCTGGTAGAGGACTTTGAAGCTACTATGATATCCCGTACAGGATTAGAAATCATAGGAAGCCTGGCTAATGAAGGAAGTGGAGCAACCAAGCGGTGAGGTTGAGCGCGCGAATGGCCTGGTGCAGATGACCCGACTGGTGGGTCAAAAGATCTGGAACTGGGTCCAGACGCCAAGGCTGTACCAATAGATGGCGATGAAGGAACGGGAACCAAATTTGTCGAGGCCAGTAAGGGGCAATGAGAATCAACTTGGCTCTCAAAACGGTAGCTTTCTGAATGACTTGAGGTATTAAGGGGAATGGAGGAAAAGCATAAAGAAGTCCCCGGGACCAAACCTGGGTTAGAGCGTCTCTGGGGGGTTGACCTGGGAGTGGATAGAGGGAGAAGAAGTCTGGGCATTTGCTGTTTTGGGGTGTAGCAGTCTGGGCATTTGCTGTTTTGGGGTGTAGCAAAAAGGTCGCAGCAAGGGAAGCCCCACTTCTGAAAAATCTCCTCCACTACTGATTGTTTGAGAGACCACTCGTGAGGCATGAGAATAGCTCTGCTCAATCTGTCCGCAATGAAGTTGGATTTCCCGGGGATGTGCGTTGCTATCAGAAACCGATGAGAGGAGATTGCCCACTGCCAAAGTCTGAGAGCTTCTCGACACAGTGGACAGGACTTGGTCCCGCCCTGTTTGTTGATGTACCATACTACGGACATGTTGTCTGTCTGAACTGCAATAGTTCCTAAAGGAAGAAAGTCGTTGAGGGCTTGCAACGTTAAAAGCACTGCTCTCATCTCTAGGACATTTATGTGCAGATGGTATTCGAAGGGTTGCCAAGTGCCATGGACCATCCTGCACTGATAATGCCCCCCCCCAGATCAGGGAGGCATCCGATGTGACTGTGGCAACCGGGGCCGGGGGAACAAACGGTCTGCCCTGGAGGACTTGAGGGGTGTCAGGTGACTCTTGCAAGATTGTGTCACGATGATCTCGTGGCGCATGGGAAGCTGTTGGAAGGACCACTGGGTGAATAACATCCATTGCAGTAGCCACATATGGAAGAGAGCCAAAGGAAGAAGTACGATGGCAGCCGCCATAAGTCCTAGCACCTTCAGGACAAACCTGGCCCTGATCTTTTTGCTGAGTAGGATGATCTGAACATATTTTTGGATGCCCAGAAGTCTTTGATCTGTGAGTCTTGCTGACATCCCAACAGTGTCTAGTTCTGTGCCTATAAAGGTAATAGATTGGCAAGGTAACAAGGAGGACTTTTCGAAGTTTATGGAAATTCCTAACTGGCTGCACATATGAAGAGTGTAGTCCCTGGCCTGAAGAAGTTGATGCCTGGTAGTGGCCGTGAGGAGCCAGTCGTCTAGATACGGAAACACCTGGAATCCTTGACGTCTCAGGTGAGCCGTGACCGCTGCCATGCATTTGGTGAACACTCTGGGGGCTGTAGTGAGACCAAAGGGCAGGGCTCTGAATTGAAAATGACTGGTCCCCAGCTGAAAGCGGAGAAACCTTCTGGAGCGCCTGTGAATTTTTATGTGATAGTACGCATCCTGAAGGTCCACCAAGCACATCCAGTTGTCCTTGCCCAAAAAGGGTAAAATGGACTGAAGCGTGACCATCCGGAATCTTGCCTTCTTGACAAACTTTAATCTGCTGAGGTCTAGAATTGGTCTCCAATCTCCCGTTTTTTTGGGGACCAAAAAGAATCTTGAGTAGATCCCGGATCCTATTTGGTCTGCTGGAACTGGCTGGATGGCTCTTTTTGCTAGAAGTTTTGATACCTCCAGCTTTGAGAACTCCCTTAGACCGGGTGCAACGTCTGGGAGGGATACCTTCTGAGGAACAGGATAGTTTTCGAATGGAATCTTGTAACCCTCGGATATGATCAACTGTACCCAAATGTCTTGAGAAAGGGAAAGCCAGGCTGTTGGGTACAGCGACAATCTTCCCCTGACTGCCTCCAAGGGTGGACAGTCAGGCAACACCTCAGGGATGCTGGAAGGGTTTTGTCAGGGAGAGGCTCTCTGCTACCCCGATTCTGCGGACCCCCTCTGCCCCTAGGGCGGCGTCTATTGTTATTACCCCCTCTGCCTCTGGGGGTAAACTGACCACGTGCATCCGGCGTGACTCCCTGAGATTTACGGAACCACATCTTCCCTCCCTTCCGGCCTTTAGGATAAGGTCTTGAAGGGGTGGAGAAACAGACTCCTACGGCAGAAAGAGTCTTGCCGTCCTGCTCGCATCTGGTCAATGTTTCCTTCACCTGAGGTCCAAACAAAGCCGAACCAAAGGGAGTATTTGTGAAGGACGCCTTAAAGGGATCTGCGAAGTTGCAAAGCCGCATCCAGGACTGACGCCTAAGGGCCACTCCTGTGCCTGTGGCTCTACTCGCTCCATCGGCCGCATGGAGGAGTTTAAGGAATTTAGGATTCCCAGCTGCGAGGTAATTTTTTCTTGAGCCCCGGCAGCTGACGGATCCTGTACTACCTCACCTAGTTCCTTGAGAATATCTCTCTAAAGCCGGGTAATGTGACAGAGATAATTCAGCGCGCGCATAGTGAAGGTCGCTGAGGAAAAAATCCGCTTACCGTACCTATCCATGGTCCTAGACTCCTTGTTAGGAGGATGGACAGGTACAGAAGGATCGGCAAGTTCCTTCTTGGTGGCAGCTGCCACCACCATGGCATCAACAAGGACACCCTCAGTGAGAAACTGCTTGTCTACCGGGGCCGTGATAAATTTAGATGGCCTCCTAGGGACTGGTTCCACAGAATCCGGGGCCGCCCACGCCCTTCGAGCCACCACTTCCATGAGAGGGTCGAAAGGCAGAGACACCCAGGAGGTGGAAGGTCGAAATCCAAATGCCTCCAGGTATACTGCCTCATCCTCGGAGGGGTTAATGGAAGGCCAGTTCCCCCTCTGTTTAAGGAGTTCCAAGATGTCTGAAAAGGAGACATCCACAGAGGGGGACTTTGGGGATCCCTCCGACTCATCTAAGTCAGTATCAGATGTTGTAGACTCAGGGGAGTCTATGTGCTTCCTCTTGCACGTCCTCTTATGCGGGGGTTCCCCCGAAGGATCAGGAGAAACCTCGGAAGAGGAAGCTCTTCCCAGTGGGGAAACCTGGGGCGATGGATCTCTGGGTCCGGGAGCAAGAGAGTGGGAAGAGATATCAGCAGGCACAGAGGAGGGGGGAGCTAATGGAACCGACTGTTGACTCAGCTGAGGGGTTAGAACACTCCTCATCACCTCAAAGGCTCCCCTTCCAGGGAGGCCAGAGAGCTCCCGCTTCGAAGAAACAGGAACTCCCGGCCCCGCTGAAAGAGAAGGCTCAGAGGCCGATGGTGGTGCCGAACTCACCAACGCCGAAGCTCCAAGAAGGAGAACGGGGCCGGACAAGGGTCCGATGCCACTCGCCCCCTTGGAGCCAACGCGGGAGTCACGACGACCGGATCCCTCCATGGAAGGTATCATGGAGGAAATCGGAGTCGAAGACGAAGGAGCCGAAAGGGGTGGCATCGGCTCCGACTCACCAACAGTCAAGGTTTCGAGAAGCTCCGGCTCTGAACTCTGGAGGAGAGTCGAAGGAGGAAATTCAGGGGGATAAGTGATAGCGGTCGTCTGCTGAGACGGGCTATGGAGCATCTGGGCCAGTGCCTGTGATTTCAGCAATCTGCTTACCACTCTTCTCCAAGTCGTGGTCAAACAGCCTGGAAGACCTCGAAGATCGGCTCCGATGGCTCCGCTCTGAATGCAGAGATCCCAGAGCCGAGCGAATCGACTCCAGGGAAGGAGACCGAGATCTCTTCCTAGTCGGAGCCATCGGAGCCGAAGACCCCTCGGTTCCAGTCGGAGCCGATAACTTATCGGCTCCAGTCTGGGACAGGGAAATGCCGGCTCCAGCCGGAGCCGACATAGACTTCGATGCAGGTGTATCGGAGCCGGCCAGCACCGATACCACCGCCTCTAAGAGAGAAAGATCGGCTCCGGCCGGAGCCGACCTAGACTCCGAAGGAGTCGGAGCCACAGCCGAAGGCTTCGAACTCAAAGCCTGGGGCTTAGGTGGCTTAGAGGGCTTCCCCGACCCGGTCTTGGTCGGGGAGCTCTCCGGCTTCAATAAGCCTCGTAGGATTAATTTATTCCTATGTTCCTGCAGGACTCTGTGGCTAAAAGAATGACAAATGGCACAGGAGTCCTGCAGGTGTAGAGGTCCCAGGCAGTACACACAAGAAGTGTGACCGTCTGTCAGAGACATCTTCTGACAGCACGAGTCACACTTCTTGAAGCCGGAGACCTTCGATTCTTTGGACATAATTATGCCCAGTGCACAAACACACACAAAGTTCACCCACACAGTTAACTAAGGAGAAGGGGGGGGGGGGAACTAAGTACAACACTCAAACGCCCTGACAGGAATTAAGGAAAGAGAGGCTTAAGGCCTGAAGGGGAATATAACTAAACCTATTAGGTTAAGGGAGTATAGGGTTAAGGAGACAGCTATAGAAAGACTAACTCTAATACTGAGAAAAAATAGGCTGGAAAAAGGGAAGATTTTTCACTGTAGAAAGTTAAATCACAAAAAACACTACCTGAGCTGGTAAAAGAAGACCTCTTCGCGAAGCGGCAAACGAGATCTGGGTAGTCACGCATTGCATCATGGGATATAGGGATGCCTCGAGCTGGTAAAATTAGCTCTCGAGCTTAGCAAGTGCTGAGTCGGAGCAGAGGATCGGCTCCGAACCCATCCAGCAAGAATGAAGGCGAGTTTGACAACTTAACACCGCATTATCATGGAACTTATAAACAAAGACACTGGCAACCTTCAAACACTGGACCTCACCCAGTTTGGGTTTGTGAAGGGCCGATCTTGTCTCCTGAACCTGATTGACTTTTTCGAATCAGTCTCCAGAGCTATGGACGAGGGTAAGGCGGTCCACACAGCCTATCTGGACCTTGCCAAGGCCTTCGGCACCATCCCCCACTCTGGAATCATAGATAAACTTACTAAGCTGGGCATAAATCCCTACGTCACTTGATGGGTTGCCGACTGGCTTACTGACAGAACCCAGACTGTAAAAGTAGCAGACTCCAAGACTGGCTTACTGACAGAACCCTGACTGTAAAAGTAGCAGACTCCAAATCCAGCTCCAGACAAGTGGAGTACCTCAGGGTTCAGTCCTGGGACCACTCTGGTTTGGCATCTACTTCTCCGAAGTACAGGCCAACACTAAGGGACTCCGGCTAACAAAGTTCGCAGATGACTGCAAACTGGGAGCCATTATTGAATCCCCAAATGATGTGGATATTCTACAAAAGGCCTTACAGAAACAGATGCCTGGTGCCACAGCCATGGGCTCAAGCTTAATGCCAAGAAATATATAGTTATCCCCTTTGAAAAAAAAACATGTACCCATGAATTACCACATAGGTGGCAGTACACTAAACATCGAAAGTGTAATGACAGACTTAGGGCCACAGGTGGACAGTGGTCTCACCTTCGATAACCACATCGCCACAACAGTCAGGAAATCCTATGTGGCACACCTCATCACTAAGGGCTTTTCATCCAGAAAAAAGGAGGTCATTGTCCCACTGTACTCATCCCTCATTAGATCCATTATAGAGTATAATGCCCTGTTTGGTATGCACCTCACAAGACATCTGCAACAGCTGGAAAGGCCACAGAAATACCTCACGAAAAAAATCACAGGCCTAAAGTAGATGTCATATGCCGACCTTCTAAAAAAAACTCCAGCTACACTTTGTGGCATATCGTCTACTCAGAGACAATTTCTACTTAACATACAAGGCCATATCAAACCTGAGCTGTTGGACATGGTCTACTTAAAGAAATCCCAATCCCTCAGAGCCACACGCTCCAGGGATCTAAACCTTGTCATCACAATGAACAAAACATGCTGGAGGGATAGGTTCCTGACCCAGGGACTCCTCATACTCTGGAATAGACTGCCCATACATGTCAAGCAGAGCGCCTCCTTGCCTCTCTTCAAAAGGAACCTTGATGATTGGATGGGAGATAGGAAATTCACCCCGGGGATCATGTCAGTCGCCCTGCTAGACAGGGGTCCAGGGAAGTAAATATTGTGGGAAGAAATATCCAGGGAATTGTTATGGCTAGGCTTATATAGGCCATAGGGCCGATAGCCTAGTACCAACCTATGAACCTAAATCCTGAGGCATTTCCTTACAGTGACCAAGTCAAAATGGAAAACATTAGAAAAATATCTATTTTTTTTCTGTAGAAAAGCAATTTGAACCAAGGTGACTAGCTGACACCAGGAATATGACCTGTATGAAGGAATCAAAAAAAGACTTGAAGGTTGTCTTGAACTCCCAGCTTGTGTAAGAGAACGTTCATCCAAGTGAAAGATTCCTGACACTTACAAAAAAAGACTCTCTAAAGATAAGCAAGTCCTCTAAATATGGTAAAATATGGATATCCTATAACTTGCAATGAACTATAACTGGATCTAGACACTGAACACTGGTGGCACAGCTGATAGTCCAAAGGTAACAATGTGATCTAGACACACAACCTTAAACACCTGAAATCTGGAAGGAGGAGGATGTGATAATCTTAAATCTAGTGTTACCAGGAAACTTAAATAAGAAAGAAAATTTAACAGGATGTGAAGTGACATCTTTTTGAACTTGGGCACTATTACAAACAGGTTTAAAAAAGAAAGATAGACAGCTCTTCTCCAAAAGAATCATCTTTCTTGGTCATTAAACATCCTTGAATAAAAACCTTTCCCAAAATGGAAAGGAGGAACTGGTTCTATTACTCCCAGAGACATGTGCTGGAGGACGGGAGAATAGAAGAGGCTGGTCTGGTGGTTGAGGAATTACTTCCTGGAAAGGAGGGATTTCATCCCACTGCCATCTGTAACCTTGATAAATGGAACTTCAGAACCAATTTGTCTGAAATTACCTGCTGCCAAGGTGAAAAATGCAGAGTCAAACTTTCTTGAAAGGAAAAGCGACTACCATGGTGGGAGGGAAGAAAAAGGTCCCTTAAAGTCATTCCAACTTGGATGGTCCTTGGTTGTGCAGAGTTCCTGAATTCTATTTGGACCCTCCACACACACACACACACACACACACACACACACACACACACACACACACACACACACACACACACACACACACACACACACACACACACACACTCCTTTTAAACAGTCTCATTAAAATGAGGGTATGTTGTTCTTTTCCTGAAACTGGATGAAGAATTACAGAATCCTTTAGAAAATTTGGAAAAACAGTATTGATAGATAGATTCCCTATGTCACTTTACCCCTTTCATCACACTTTTTGATAACCTCTGCAGCAGAACCACCAAAAACGAATTCTCTATCCAAAAAGAAATTAAAATCATAGCACTGGAAGAAGTTATCAACTGAGTCATATACAAACTGTAAACAATGAGTTGTGACTTGTGAACTGGAAGACACTAAATTTAAAGTAGAGTTTTCCTCATAAGAAACTTTAGACAAAACATTCCTCAATTTTCACAACTACTCAGAATACACCTTAACATAAGAGCCTGACAATTCAGTATTTGGAGATCCAAGTCGCAGAAGTACTTTTCTCCCATACTTAATCTTCTCATCCTCCCCCACAAACATCTTCAGTACATGTACACACATAAAGGCTATCTTACATTTATATAAATGAAAAACATACAAAATTATATCACTTTAGTTACAGATTACATCACGTACTGCGGTGAAACAACTACAGTTGTAAACATTATACATCACTTATAAACCAACCAGTCAGTTAAGCATTATATAGCTCATTCAAATCATGCCTCAAACCTTGTTCCTGCTCTGCATATATTGTTCCCACAATTCCCATGCTTTCCTATGTAGTTTGCTCCTTCCTTTTTCTAAAGATCCCAATTCGTTTTATCTCGGTTATTATATTCACTACTAATACTAGACTGTGCTTTCCATTTTTTAGTAATTGCTTATTTGGCAGCCACTATAATTAGACTCAGCAAGGCTCTACTATGTTTAGGTAATTCCAATTCTGTAGCATAACGCAAAATAAATCTCCCCAGTCAGTCCAATCTGCTCACCCAGCATCTCCGACAGAACAGTCTGCAGGGAATCCCAGTGAAGTCTGGCATCTCATCACACATCCAAAAAATATGTTCCCAGCTACCTCTTTCTTGCCTATCACACTTCCAACCTTTGCTATCTACCAAGGGAAAAATTCTTTGGAGTCTACTTGGGGTACAAGTAATCTTCCCATCCTTGTCAGAAAGCATAGGATTTGAATTAACCAAATGTTTACCAGCAGTAGGATTAACTACACCTATAGTTGCTGTGTCAGGTTTGGGGGAGGGTTTGGCATAATGGTTAAGGTCTGTACCTCACAGATACAGGGTTTGATTCTGACCCCTGGACACTGGCTAGGCTTAAAAAAGTCTGCAGACTGAAAAACTTAGAATGTATAAAAAGTTAAATATTTTATTTGACTTTTTAGGTGCAGCAGGCTGCCTATAAGAAAAAAATGCAGGCAGTAACACATCCTGCAGAGATGACAGAACTGAAGGAAAGGGTTCAGATTCTGGAAAAACTTTCAGTAACACAGTATTTTCTGAGGGACTGAGAAACCTCAGTGTTCTCCCACTGAACATATGGCACATTCTAGAAATGGTCTCAGAGAGAACCCCCCACAGGAAAATTCTGCAACTGAGCTCTCTCCTCTGAGTCTAAATCAGAAATCTGAGGAGAAAACCCTTTATCTGTCCCTTCATCTTTTCAAGATTCAGATTCTTGAATCTCTTAAAGGAAAGCATACTCTTTCTTTTTTTTTTTAAATCAGAAAACACATTAAGAGGAGGATAAGTAGTCTGAACTAAGCCCTGAGCCAAACCTAGTATACTCCTCCTGTCTAAGGGAATTTGAGGAGTAAATACTGAAATCAGCTCTGCCTCTGTCATAGGTTGATACTAGGCTATCTGCCCTAGGGCATTTATAAGCCTAGCCAGAGTATGTTTGGCTTATGCCACCCTTTTAGATTAGTTGACTGTGCCTCTGTATAGTAGGCCACAGAAGGCAGCCCTTTTAAGGTTTGTTTACTGTAACTCTGTCAAGTAGCGACACAGAAGAGATCCCCGGGGTAAACTTATGATCTCCCATCCATTCTTCAAGATTTCTCTTGAAGAGGGTCAGTGAGGGTCTCTGCCTGACATGGATTGGGATTTTGTTCCAGAGTGAGGGGAGCCTCTGGGATATGAATCTATCCCTCCAGCATGTCCTATTTATTTCTGTGCTGAAGATCAAGACCCTGGAACATGTAGCTCTAAGGGATTTAGATTTCCTGAGGTGAAGCGTGTCCATTAATTCTGGGTTGGACATGGCTTTATACGTCAGACACAGATCGCCTCCGAGTAGGCGGTACGCAACTGAGTAGAGCTGGAGTTTCTTTAGCCGAACTGCATAGGGCATCTATTTGAGCCCCTTGATCCTCTTGGTGAGATACTTTTGGGGTCTTTCCAATTGCTGAAGGTGTTGGGTAAGGTACATCCCAAATGGGGCATTGTACTCAATTATCGGCCTGATAAGTGATGAGTACAGGGGCACAATGACCTCTCTTGATCTAAATGTGAACCCTTTCATGATAAGGTGGGCTATATAGGTCTTTCTAACCACTTTGGCAACGTGATTGTCAAAGGAGAGATTGCTATCTACTTGGGTCCCCAAGTCCCTAATTACGTCTTCTGTACTTAATGGATTACCACCTATGTGGTAATTTGTGGGCACTTTGTTGTTTCCAAAGGGGATGACTATGCACTTTGTGGCATTTAGCTTTAGGCTATGGCTCTGGCACCAGTTATCCATCTCTGTGAGACCCTTTTGGAGGGTGCTTGTGTCAGTCGGAGAATCGATTATAGCACCCAGTTTGCAGTAATCTGCGAACTTGGTCAGCCATAGTCCACCCGTGTTAGCCTGTAACTCGGAGAAATATATACCGAACAAGAGAGGTCCCAGGACTGAGCCTTGTGGGACACCACTTGTAAATGGTTTAGAGTCTGACATGGCACCTGCTATTCTGACCATGTGGGTTCTATCCCTGAGCCTGTTTGCAACCCATCTTGTCTCATAGGGGTTGATATTTATGCTGGTGAGCTTATTTATGATGCCCAAGTGGGGTATTGTGTCAAAGGCCTTTGCGAGTTCCAGGTAGGCTGTGGACTACCTTCCCTTCATCTATGGCTTTGGTAACTGTTTCAAAGAAGTCGACCAGGTTCAAGAGGCAAGATCTGCCCTTAAAGCCGAATTGGGTAGGATCCAGTGTCTGGAGGTTCCCAATGTCTTAGTTTATGATTTCCATGATGATACGTTCCATAGCTTTGCAGACCAGGCTAGTCAGACTTATAGGGCGATAGTTTCCGGGGTCTGTTGTGGCAGCACCTTTGTGGAGTGGGACCACTGTTGCTGTACGCCATTCCTTGGGAACATATCCTGTAGTAAGGCTGAGATTGAACAGCGACTTATATACGAGGGTTTAGTTCTTCTTGGAGCTCGTGTAAGACGCAGCCCGGGACACCGTCTGGTCCCATTGATGCTGTGTTTTTAGCTTTGGAGAGGGCAGCTCTCACCTGTGTGTCTGTGATCTCAGGAAGGCTACACTCTGTTGGGATAGACACTTGCTCTTTTGGGGGGAAGGGGGGGAGTTTACACTGAACCTGTCTGCCAGGATGTTAGCAATGTATGTGGGTTCGGTGAATTTGTCGTCATTTTGCACTAACTCAGAGCATATCATGGGAGTCGCCTCCCAGGTTTCTGACATAACTAAAGAAGACCTTGTGATTATCTTTAGTGTCTTGTGCAATTTTTCTTTCAAAGCTGGCCTTAGAAGATTTTATGAGGGATCGTAGTTTCTTGCTAGTACTGATCAAGGACACCTTCCCTTTTTGAGATTTTGCTCTGTCATGTAGTAGCTTTCTCCTTCTGTTGTATAGCTTATTTATGGCCGGGGTCCACCAGACAGGTCGCCTGCGGCATTTGGAGGAGTGAGTCTTGGTTTTATTTGGGATAGCATGCTCCATGCATTCCTGCAGGTGTCCACAGAATGCATTTTGGGCCGTATTGTCCACTGGCCTGGGGGCTTTGAAGGATTCCACCTCAGTTTTGAGAAGTGTGAAGTTTGCTTTTGAGAAGTTCTTCACCGTGGTTTCCTTGGCTAGGGGTCATTCTATTACCTCCCCAATAAGTGTCCTGCCTTCAAAAACCTAGTACATCATCACTCAGCCAAAAGGCCTCTTAGATCATCAAGCAAACTACTACTAGAAGTCAGCAACAGCTACAATAGCTTTGGAGATGCACTATATAGTAGTTCAGTGCCTAAAAAATGGAACTCTGTCCCCAATAGCATTCAAAACACATAATCCAAAGCCTCCTTTAAAGACCTCATCAGGCAACATCTCAAGCAAAGTTGGCAGTGCCATGATTGCTCCCCAGGATAATGAAAGCGGATAAGGTACACATACTAAACCTAGAGTACTTGATTAAGATTGAAAACTTCTCACAAACACTGGCTAATCTACAATGTATGTACTGTACCGGTGTACTATGTATGCATTCTACCTAAGTTCCAAATTTCAGCTCTTTAAATTAATATTTTTTTGTTTGTTCTCTCCACTGTAACTGTTGATGTGCTGCACACCACTGTAAAAACATGTCTTTTGTAATTTGTGTGTATACTGATCATGTCTAAATGTATCTAATTTTTCTATGTGGAGCTTTTCTCCCCAGGCCTCTGCTGAAAAAGGGCGTTTTCGGCTCAAACACCCCCGGTTAACAAATGTAAAATAAAATAAATACATACAGGTTTGGCCATATCATTCAACTGTAGCTGGTGCAAACAGCTAACCTTCTGGAGAGGTAAAGGCCCCTTGCTTTTTCTTTTTCGTAGCTGGAAAGAAGACAGACTGTGGAACCAATACCTTGTTCCACGGTCAAGCCAAAATTGGTATCTCTTTCCCAAGGAAAACAAGCAGCAAGAGATGGTAAAGATTTAGTCACTTTTTTCACAAACATGGTAAAAAGCACTTTTGTCAGCTCCAAAAAGCAAAATAATTTCACCACAGAAAAAATGTTTTTTAATTACTTTAAACTGTTAAACTGACAATAATAAAGTGTGCTCCTGTTCAGAAGTAAAGTTGTCTTAACACTCCATAAAAATTTCATAAACAAGCCAGTACAATTTTTTTTTTATTAAAGATTTTTTTTCACCAAAGGAAACTGCACAGCAAGGAACAGCACAAGCCAGTCTATCCCCGAAAACCCACACAGGAGCATTCTCTTCAATGGCAGGAAAGCTCTGAAGGGCCTGGTGCCCAAACCTGTCTTTTAGTCAGCTCAAACTGACTCATGGTTTGGATGTGTGGAAGGTTGGCTGGTTGTTACATCTTTGGCAGATGACCCAAACAAGCTAAGGCTACCCAGCAGGGATCAGTATGAAGAACATCTGCTATTACAGCTATGCTAAAGGTTTACCATCCAGATGTTTGTGCTATTCACAGCAAAACTATTTGTTGCAAAATGGATACTTCTGTCATATACCACCAGTCATGAAAGCTGCACAGGTTTTGGCACTCATTGATGCAAAGCAGATTTTTTAAATTACAACAGTAAAAATAAAAGTGTCTCACCCAGAATGTGATTCAGTTGGTCAAGGTAGTGCCTGCCAGGGAAGATAGGTCTATTCGAAAGCATCTCTGCCAGGATACAGCCTACTGACCAGATGTCAATGGACTTTGTGTAACCCTGAAATATTAAAAAAATATATATTTCTTTCTGAAAATGCAGTGCTAAATCAGAGAAATGGTTGACAGACTACAGTGCATTTTTTAGGATCAGCAAACTGGGGAGAAATGTTTGGTTAAGGAACAGACATGCACACTACTTTCACTTCCAAGTTTATTCTTGCAATATTTAGTGACACTGGATTCATCGGTCTCACATTGACAGAACAGCATAACCATACACTGTGCTCAATCAAAAAAAAAACAAGCTACTAAACATTAACACTATCCTAACAGATTTAAAATGGACTTTTTCCTAGTTGCTTTCTAAGGAATCTTACTAAATACAATGTGTGTATATATATATATATATATATATATATATATATATATATATATATATATATGTATGTATATATATATATATATATATATATATATATATATATATATCTATATCTATATGTATATATATATATATATATCTATATTTATATATGTGTGTGTGTGAGTGTCTGTATGTATATATATATATATATATATATATATATATATGTATATATATATATATATATATATATATATGTATATATATATATATATAAAAAAAACAGGAAGCCATACAGTCTGAAATGAAAACCAAAGATTATGTGGGAAAATGCAGCTCAGTGACACTTAGCAAGTCCTGCAAACTGAATGTTGGTAAAAAATGATTGCTTCAAGAATACATATTTACACACACAAAAAATTCACACAAACATACACACATATATATATATATATATATATATATATATTATATACACACATGCACATCAATAAAATGCATTTGTGCGAGTGTCACGAGCGAAAAGATATTTTCAGTTTGTAATAAGTCTATCTTTGTTTTGATGCAACTACAATCTCTAACTGCTCTTCCTGCAGTAAGTCTTGGACAGTAAATGGGTTTCACGTTAAACTCTCAAATGATAAAAATTTTTACCATGTTTGACATTTGGGAGGAAAAGTTTTTTACATTTCGACATTTCAATTCAACGTTACACACATATATACACACACACACATATATATATATATATATATATATACTCTTCCAAGAAAAGAAAGAAGAGACTCTCCAGCTTTCCTACCCTCCAGTAGGAGATAACCCACCAGGCAACTAAGGACCCATCCTAACCTACCAGCTGTAACATCACCCTATAAGTGTAACCCTGTGCTCTTCCAAGAAAAGAAAGAGTATGCGCTATCCTCATACTGAGCTTAAAACTAATTTGTAGGTTGCTTATTCCTTGTTAATTGCAAGCTGCTCTGCCTGGTCAACCAGCAGCCATACCCCACCCCCCGTATCCTGTAGTCAAAGTATAGTCCCTCTCTTGCTTTACCATTACCTCCCATAGCCAAATAGATAGTCTTTCTAGCCCTAGTCCAGTCTTCCCCAGAAACTAATTATGCTGTAATTCATTTGACTCTCCATTAGGTGGCACCTTTTCCCTATCTTTTTTTCTATCCCTCCATCCCAGAAAATACTCATTCTACCGTCTGCTGTCTATACCCTTTCCTACTATCGTCCTTTCACACAACCCTGTTCTGCTGTAATTACCCACTTTCCTCCTTTATATTCTCCCATTCTACTTCTTACTCACTCTGTACCTACCTCAAATTAACTTACCTCTAACAGTCAGCATTCCTCTGATTGTTCACCTTGGCTGTTACACTCACTCATCTCTACCTGCTCTGTTTGCCCTGCGGGCTCACTCTGCCCCCCTACCCTACCCCCAATTCCCAACCACCCCCCCAGTGGTCCTACATTTATTCCTGTAAACCACACCCCCATCACATCTGCTCCAATCTATAAGCACACCTCATTAGCACTTCCCACCCTTATTGACAAATCACCTCACCTGGTCATATTACATTACCTCCCTGCCATCCTTGTTACAACTTAACTGTTGATACTACCTACCCCCTTTTTATTCCACATCTTATACTAACATAATGGCTAAATTATCCATTCCAAGTCTAACAAAATTTTTTACTCCTGGCCTCTCTCTTACCTCCTCTAACTACTGCCTATTAACCTCCTATGAACAACCATTATACCACAATCTTCTCTTCCCCTCCAAATTCACTTCCACACCACTACTAGCTATCTCCCAAACCTACATCAGCATCACATCTAGACCCTGCTACTTACAAGCCAAATATCACAGGTTGGCCCATATTAAATACATTAATCTAAATATTAGAAAATCACTTTACTATTTCTGTCAGTTTCACAAACCTATATATACAATATACCTCCATGCCCTGCTAGCTATGGACATTCATCCTAACCCCAGCCCAAACAATACTCCAGGCACTGAACAAGGCAACTTTAACATTACTAGTACACATACCCCTATATTAAACCTTCTAACTCACTCTATATAGCACATCTTAACATACATAACATTAACGACAAAATTGCCCACCTCCACGCCCTCTTAGATATCCACCTATCTGACATCCTATGATTATCTGAAACATGGCTAAAACCTACAATTATTGGCAATGAAGTCACCCTACCCGGTCACAATATCCTCAAATTAGACCGTACAAACAAAAAAGGAGGGGGGTGGCAATCCTTTATAAAACAGAGCTACAAGTTACCACTGCAAACCTTAGACCACCTGTGTACAATAACGCTGAAATTCTCATTTTCAAATTTCAGGTCAACACATGTAAATCCATATAGATTGCTTGTATTTACCTTCCCCATGGAAATAACATTAATACCCTTGAAAATATTCTAAACTGGCTGTCTACTAATCTTCCACAAGAAACTATAGTCCTTGGAGACTTTAATATCGACTGGAAGTCCTGTAGTACTACACATCCTACCACCCATATTAACCTATATAGCTTCTCACAAGCTATTACCCCCCCCCCTCCCAACCAGGATCAATAAAAACAATAACAAAGAAAGCACCTTAGCTTGGATTCTTACTAATTCTCCTCTTCAAACATACAAAGTAGGAACCCTCCCTGATGATCTAAGTGACCACTCACTAACTTATATCAGACACAAAACCAACATAACTTACCCAAATACCTTTACGACAATACAGACCAAAAAACATTTTAATCCGGAACTATTCCAATTAGAACTCCGCTAAAATCCCTCCCACAAGATGAAGCAGTGGACTACTTTAATTCCACATTCTTAGCCATCCTTGACCATCATGCCCCATCACGCTCTATTAGAAATAAGGCTAAACCTGCCCCATGGCTCACAATAGCTACTAGGCAAAAAATCCTCAAACAAATCTTGGGCTAAATTGCACACTACTAAGAATTCTGCAGACCATCAAAACTTTAGACAACTTAGAAATATTACAAAAAAAAGCTATCCTTTTAGATAAAAAAAAAACTTTTACTTCCAACTACAACAAACACACCAAAAAAATCCACAAAGGTTTTGGTCTAGCATTAATAAACTACTACACCCAGGTCAATCTATCACACCTAACCTTCAAGGCTCCAACCTTGAGAATCCAACACAAACTGACAACACCTTCAATTCTTTTTTCACAGATGCCATCCAAACTCTTACTAGTCAACTATCTCCAAGTACCTCAAATCTACCAACCTGTCCTACTTGCCCACTTCCATCATTTCAGTTACAATCTGTTTCTACTTCCTTTATTTCCTCTCTTCCCCAAAAACTAAAACCTACCACTCCCTCTGCTGACCAACTACCAGCAGAAAACCTACAAAAAGAAGCCAAAGCCATAGCCTTCCCCCATTTCCATACTGATAAACAGAACCATAAGAGAAGGAACCAACCCATCTACCTGGAAAATCTCTCACATTATCACCCTACATAAAGGTGGTAACTCCAATGACTTTTCAAACTATCGTCCTATAACTTTACTCTCCCCACTGGCAAAAATAATGGAAAAATGCATCCATAAGCAACTACTTAACCATCTTATCCAAAATAACTTACTCGCCAACTGTCAACATGGATTTAGACCTTTCCACAGTACCACCACTGCACTATCCTTTACAGACTGCATTAACAAAAACTGTAACAATATTCTTTCTTCAGTCTTTATAGATTTATCTAAAGCATTTGATATGGTTAATCACCAGCTCCTTTTAAATATACTGAAATCCCTTTCTCTTGAACCTTCAGCCTTAAAGTGGTTCAAATCTTACTTGGACAACAGGCTGTACTATGGGACAACTATCTACACACCTCCCCATTTCCCTTGGTGTTCCTCACGGCTCCATATGGCTCTATATTAGGCATACTGCTATTTTCCATTTTTATTAATGACCTCCACTTAACAATTCCTCATGCCACTGTATTCAATACGCAGACGACTCCACTATAATTTGTTCAACCAATTCTCATTCAGAGCTACAGTCCCTTACCCAAAAAGCATTTAATACAGTAGAACAATGGCTTTTAAACCACTGCCTCCTACTAAATCTAAAAAAAAAACTAAAAAAAACTTCTACTTTTTACTTTTACTCCAACCCGAAAACCAACCCCAGCTTACTACACACTCATAACTAAGAACGGCACTCTCATATCTCCTGACCCAACCACCAAACTTTTAGGAATAACTATAGATAGCAACCTGAACTTTGATACTCATTAACAGTACATTAAAAACAGTCAACAAGAAATTGGGATACCTCTATAGAATCAAACCCTTTCTTACACCATTAGCCAGGGCCGCTATTGCCAGAACTCATTTAATCTCCACTATGCTTCACCTATATACACTAATCTTTCAAAAAACAACCTCAACAAACTGGCAATTTCCTATAATAATACTGCTAGCTTTGCCACTGGCTCTCCATTTAGAACTCATTCCTGTAGCAATCTAAAACAACTAGGATGGCTAGAGTTGCAAAATCCGCTTCTATTTCACCAACTTGCTATTACCCATAAGAGCGTGCATCACCCCACCAATACTCCTACACTCCCTACTCTCATTATCCCCTACAACAAACTTAAGAATCTATGTTCCTCAAATAAACTCCTTATTAGTACTAATCAGATCGAACAACTTAGCAGGAGATTCTCTGTTCTCTAATTCTGTAGGAAAACACTGGAACCTACTTCCCACTGAACTCCTATCTCTCTCCTCAATAACACTTTTTAAACAGAAACAAACTATTTCTTGGTACACATTGGTTATGCCCTTGTACTAACTCTGACTAACTTTTTTTTTTTACTTTATACCTATGAATACTTTTCACCTAATACTATACTGTACTGACTTCTCCTTAATGATGCATATAAACCATGGTATTGCAATTTAATTCTATGTACATATGTATATAGTAAACAACTTTTTTGTACAATACCTTCACCATTTGTATTATGCTCACCATTGTACTTTTTTAATAACAGCTGCGTCAAGCTTGTACTGTTGCAACATTATTGTACTTTTTTTTAATAACAGTTGCAACATTTATTAGTATCTTGTGTTACCTTCATACCTAAATAAGTATCACCTTATTTGCTGGAGCGAACAGATGTGCAATTATAGGAGTGCACCAAGAAAGTCATTATGTAAATAAGGGGTATAATTATGTATAAAGTGTTCAAAGTAACTAAGTATTTTATTTAGCCACAAACAATCAATAAGTAAATGGATAACTACTCTGGTATAGCTATGAATGCAGGCACTGAATGTAAAGGATCAAAAATGTATTTTGTGTAATCATTTTTAATTACTGCCCTATCTGGAGCTTTTACATGTTTGCATATTTGTCTGTTCCTATATATAAGGCTTGAAAATATTTTCTGTATATACTTGTATATTTTAAATTTGCTATAGTGTGTTGTTTTAAAGTGCTTTTAGTATTTTTAGTTGCATTATAACATCAATGTAGGCACATTGATTTTATCTCTGTGTATAACTTTAAATTTCCTATGACAAGGAGTTTGATTTAATCAGCTGACTGCTAGATCGATCACATGATTCTCAGAAGTTATATAAGCTGTTTTCAAACTCATTTGGTTTTAGTCTGATGAAGCGGATGGTAGATCCGCGAAAGCGCTTACTAATTTAATATACTCATTTGCTTTTCTACTGGTTTTGACCTCCTTTGGCTTCACATTTCATGAATCCTGTGTTTGTGAACTTTGGACCAACT